>NW_004444002.1:11915543-11958657 GCF_000243295.1 Trichechus manatus latirostris
GTATCTCATTGTGGTTCTAATTTGCATTTCTCTCATGGATAGTGAACCGATCATTTCCTCATGTGTCTGTTGGCCGCTTGACTATCTTCTCTGGTGAAGTGTCTGTTCATTTCCTTTGCCCATTTTTTAATTGGATTATTTGTCTTTTTGTTGTAGAGGTGTTGAATTTTCTCGTAGATTATGGAGATTAGACCTTTGACTGACTTGTACTGTCCAAAATTTTTTCCCAGTCTGTAGGTTCTCTTTTTACTCTTTTGGTGAAGTCTTTTGAAGAGCGTAAGTGTTTGATTTTTAGAAGATCCCAGTTATCTAGCTTATCTTCTGGATTTTGCGTGTTGATGTTTATAGTTTGTATCCTGTTAATGCGGTCTATTAGGGCCTGTAGCATTGGTCCTAGAAAGAATCATTTTTAAGCACAGTGCCTTAGCAACACGTTTATTTTATTTACTTAATTAAATCATTGATTCTTTGGGTAAACATTTATTGTGCTGGTCCATGTGCTAGGGACTGGGGATATACAGGGAGTTAAAATGCATGTTCCTGCTCTCAATGAACTTACAGTAGAAGGGAGAAACAAACATGCAAAAAGGTGCTGAAATGTTACAAGTATGATGATGGACAGTGGGACAGAGTTGGGGGCGGGTAGCACAAAGGAAGCAGTGGTTAGCTCCAGCTGGGCAGGGGGGACCTAGAAAATTTCATGGAAGAGGTACCCCTTGAGTCTTGAAGGAGAGGTAGGAACAAGGATTGGAACTGGCTCATTCCGGTTGGAACCCCTGCTGAGAATTTGCATTTCTAACAAGTTCCCAGGCAATGCTAATGATGCTGGTTAGGGACCAATTCTGATAACCACCAAACAAAAACAACCAAACTCATTGCCATGGAGTCGATTCCAACTCATAGTGATCCTGTAGGATAGAGTAGAACCAAATTGCCCCATAGGGTTTCCAAGGAGCAGCTGGAGGATTTGAATTGCCAACCTTTTGGTTAGCAGCCACACCCTTAACCACTACACCACTGGCGTTCCATGAGAACCATTAGTAGACCAAAACCCAAAAAACTAAACCTGTTGTCATTGAGTCAATTCTGACCCATAGTGACACTGTAGGACAGAGTAGAACTGCCCTATAGGGTTACCAAGGAGCAACTGGTGGATTTGAACTGCCGACCCTGTGGTTAGCAGCCAAGCTCTTAACCACTGTGCCACCAGGGCTCCACTAGTAGACCAGTGGTTCTCAAAATTTATTATACATATGAATCGCCTGGGGATCTTGTTAAACTGTAGATTTTGATTCAGTACTTCAACACCCATGGAAGCAGCAGTCAGGAAATCAAACAATGCATTGCACTGGGCAAATCTGCTGCAAAAGACCTCTTTAAAGTGTTGAAAAACAGAGATGTCACCTTGAAGACTAAGGTGCACCTGACCCAAGCCATGGTGTTTTCAATCACCTCATATGCATGCGAAAGCTGGACAATCAATAAGGAAGACCAAAGAAGAATTGATGCCTTTGAATTATGGTGTTTGCCAAGAATATTGAATACACCATGGACTGCCAGAAGAACAAACAAGTCTGTCTTGGAAGTACAGCCAGAATGCTCCTTAGAAGTGAGGATGATGAGACTACGTCTCACATAGTTTGGACATGTTATTAGGAGGGACCAGTCCCTGGAGAAGAACATCATGCTTGGTAAAGTAGAGGGTCAGTGAAAAAGAGGAAGACCCTCAATGAGATGGATTGACACAGTGGCTGCAACGATGGGCTCAAACATTGCAAGGATTGTGAGGATGGTGCAGGACTGGGCAGTGTTTCATTCTGTTGTACATAGGGTCACTATGGGTCGGAACCGACTCAACGGCATCTAACAACAATAACAACATATCTGGAGTGGAAATGCAAATTCTCAGCAGGGATTTGAACCAGAACAAACTGGTTCAGAACTCTGGGTAGAAGTCCTACAAGCAGACAGAGGCAAGGTCACCTCTGGCAGAGAGAAGGGCATGAGCCCAGACACAGAGGTGTAAAGAGCCTGGTGAGTGAGGGACACTGGAAGCAGCTCCGGGTGGCATTAGTGTAGCCTCGTGGATAGGGAATAGTGAGCAATGGAGCTCAGGAGTTAGGCAGATGCCAGATGATGAGGGGCTTTTTATGCCAGCCTAAGGAGTTTGGGCTGCATCCTGAGAATGAGAGCAAATTTTAAAGGGTTTCCAGCAGGGCAATGACATGATCACATGTTTTTCAAAAGCTCACTTTAGTATGGAGTGAGACTGCACATTAGCAAAACACAAATTAGTAAGAACTAATTGCAATATGAAACCAGTTGTTACCAAAATGTCAGACTACAAGTCTGTTGTGGACATGGGCACAGTCAACAAACAGTCTAGGGGGAGATGATTTGCTGGGACATACAATGAAATCTGGGGCAGAGTTCTCTGGTTCTCAGGCTCGAATTACAACACCGAAAAGATGGACTTTGAGTGGATGCAATGACTGGATCAGATGTTTTTGGCTATGGCCAAAGCCACTCTGACATTTCTAAACAAACACTGCCACTTATCGAAGGGGAGAAACAGTGGGGACTCGGACAATAAGTGCCGGAGAAGAAGTTTCAACATTATATTATGGGGTCTCAAAGGTCACATCTGATCTGAAAAGGGGAGAGAAGCAAGATTGAAAGGCTTCCTAGAGAAGACCATACTTGCCACGGCCATGAAGGATATTTGGCAGGATAAGATGTTGAACAGAAAAATATTCGGATAGTGGGGACAGCACACACAAAACCACAAGGGGAGAAAGCTCAGGTTACGTTCAGGAAAGACTAGGGGAGTCCATTTAGGCTGATGCACTATGTAGGTGCTGAGGAGTAGTGGGACAGCATGGAAGACATATCGATGGGAGGGCTTTGAGAGCTAGATTGAGGAGTTTGCACTATATTCATTAGGCAGTGGAGACTCATTGCAGATTTTTGAGAAAGGATGAAACATGATAGGAGCTATCCTTAGGGGAAATGCCCTCTATCCATCTCAAAGGTCATCTGGCCTCTGCTTAAATAATGTGGCTATTATGTCTATGTTCTGCAGATCATGCAGCAGGTTTCATTAATCAGGACTAGCTTAAAATGTAGCAGGAATGAGCAAGCAGGTGCCAGAAAGATCTGCTAGCCAATAATTTCTTCTCCACACCACTTCACTAATGCCTGAAATTCAATCTTAGAGAAGTTAGGTAACAAGGGTTCAAATCCCTGCTCCATCGCTTACAACCTGTGTAGTCTTGGCCAAGTTATTTAATCTCTCTGTGTCTCAGTTTGCTCATTTGTCAAATGGGGATTATAATGGTGATTAAGTGAGATAAAATTCAGCACTTACTGAGCACTTTATACAGTGAAACCTGAGAAGGCTGGAACCTGTGTAAGGCAGAAACCTGTCAGAGGAGGAAAACGCAAATATTTTCTACTGAAACAAGCGATGGAAAAGTGGTAAGACTGCAACCTGTCAAAGGCAGAAAACTTGAGAAACCAAGGAAAACTAGGTAGTCCCGTCGAGTTCCGGCTCTCACAGGTTTCACTATATATAAAACCAAAACCCATTGCCATTGAGTCAATTCTGATTCATAGCACCTCTGTAGGACAGAGTAGAACTGCCCCATAGGGTTTCCAAGGCCCTAAATGATTACAGAAGCAAACTGCCACATTTTTGTCCCACAGAGCGGCTGGTGTGTTCAAACTCCTGACCTTTCAATTAGCAGCCGATGACTTAACCACTGTGCCACCAGGATTCCTCTCTGTATATATGCTGTTGTTGTTAGGTGTCATCGAGATGGTTCCAACTTATAGTGACCCTATGTACAACAGAACGAAACACTGCCCAATCCTTTGCCATCCTCACAATTGCTGCTATATTTGAGCCCATTTTTGCAACCACTCTGTCAGTCCATCTTGTTCAGGGTCTTCCTATTTTTTGATGGCCCTCTACTTTTCCAAGTATGATGTCCTTCTCCAGGGATTGGTCCCTCCTGATAACATGTCCACATGTCCAAAGTACATGAGACAAAGTCTCGCAATCCTTGCTTCTAAGGAACATTCTGGCTGTACTTCTTCCAAGACAGATTTGTTTGTTCTTCTGGCAGCCTGTCTTAGGCTGGATTCTCTACAGAAGCAAAACCAGCAAAGCATGTTCATACATATATATATATACACACACACACACACACATACATATACACGTATATGTATATATATATATATACATATACACATATATGTATATATATATATATACATATACACATATATGTATATATATATATATACATATACACATATATGTATATATATCTATATATCTATAGAGAAAGAGAGAGATTTATATCAAGGAAATGGCTCACATGGTTGTAGAGGCTACAAAGTCCCAAGTCCATGGGTCAGACGTCAGGCTGGAGGCTTCTCCTGACTCACGTACCTGCAGGGGCTGACAAACCCAAGACCAGCAGGTCAGACGGAAGGCTGCTGGCTCACAGGCTGCAGAGGCTGATGAATCCAAGATTGGTAGGTAAGATGGTATGCTGCTGGCTCAAGTTCTAAGAACTGGAGTTCAGATGATGACGAGCCAAATGCAGGATCCAGAGCAGAGCAAAAGCCCATGAACTTTGTCAGAATGTCCATATATATTGGATACAGGCCATATGCCCAAGGAAACTCCCTTTCAATTGATTGGCTGCTCATGGCAGATCTCATCATGGTGGAGATTACATTTTATCAGATCTCATCATGGAGGTGATTTACATCATTACGTAACCAGCAAACCACTGAGAATCATGGCCTAGCCAAAGTTGACACACAACCTTAATCATCACAGTCCACCCCTTGTGAACTTGGCACCTGTACACATCTCCTTAAACCATACATAATCTCTAAATAAAGACAATTATAAAGTCACACTTGCGTCTAACATGATACAACTAACATGCATACAACTGAATGGACTAACCCTTTTTACGTCTTATATAAGTGAAGAAAAAAATATTTGGTGCCCACATACAAGGGAGAAATACTCATAACAGTTACAGTCCTCGTTTCTGCAACTGGTCACATGGTCATAGCTGGTATTTAGAACTACAGTCTTCCACCACCCATTCCGTATTCCTTTGCCCTCAGCAAGCACCTCAGCTGGTCGTGGTTATTTGCCTGGTGGGGTGACCCAAACCATAATTCCTGAAGGGTCTGGGCTATTAGTAGTCATGTCGGAATTGGGTTGCTGTAATTTTCCATTGACTTTAATCACAGGGCATGGTAGTACTAAGACATGCCCTAAGTGATCTCCTGCATTCCAGACATACTCTTCTTTACCTCCATTATGTAATATCAATCCAATTTCATCTTGGTAATCAGGATCAAGCACACCAGCTGTGGTGGTTAAGATTGTGTGTCAACTTGGCTGGGCCATGATTCTCAATGGTTTGTCAGTCATAGGATATTTCGATCACTTCCATGATGAGATTTGATATAATGTGATCACCTCCATGATGGGATCTGATGTGAGTAGCCAATCAGTTGAAAGGGAGTTTCCTTGGGCATGTGGCCTTCACCGAACATTCTGATGAAGGTTCATGGGCTTTTGCTCGCTCTGGATCCTGCAGCTGGCTCCTGTTCATTTGACCTCCAGTTCATGGGACTTCAGCTAGCAGCTTACCTGCTTGCCTGCCAATCTTGGGATTCATCAATCTTCGCAGACTGTGAGCAAGAGCCCTGCTCTCTGACCTGCAAATCTTGGGTTTGCCAGCCCCTGCAGCTATGTGAATCAGAAGAAGCCTCTATCAGGGCACGGACTTGGGATTTTCCAGCCTTTACAACTGCGTGAGCTATTTCCTTGATATAAATCTGTCTCTGTATATATTTATATGCTGTACTGGTTTTGCTTCTCTAGAGAACCCAGCCTAAGACAGTGCCTAATAGTGAAAGCCTAGATTGCCTTGAAGAGACTGTTGGTGGAATTATGGACATCAAAGACAATTATGGTGAGGACTTAGAAGGAAATGAGGAGAGTTGTTACACTGGAGACTGCACAGACCGTGAGAAGCAGCAGCAGAACCAAGAGACCAGTGTGAGACCGTGCTGGTGCCAACATACAGAGTGAGAGAGCTGAGTGCCTTTGCACAGGAGGCTTCCTGTCAGAGTAGGGCACCCTCAGGCACTTACTGGTGGAGCTAGGCTCTCTAACCCACAGATCAAATGAGCTGAGTGCCTTCTGGCTGAAGTTTATTGGCAGAGTGGGGTGCCTCCAGGCACTTATTGGTGGAGCTACAAGAGCTTTGGAACACTTGCCCCAGCAGGTAGATGCAGTCAACAAGGCCCGAGGGGCCAAGAGGCCAAGGAACCAGGAAGCAGAAGCTGAAGAGAGAGATAGGAACACAGGAAGTAGAGCTACCTCAGTCTCAAAGGGTAGGACTATGACTTCTGGGGTCCCAAATGGTAGACCATGGCCTCTGGAGTCTCAAAAGGTGGAGATGCCACTCAGATGGGCTAGGAGAATGAGGCCTCCCAAAGCCAAGGGATCAGAGTTGCCATTCCAGTGGGCCTGGGGGGCAGGGCTCAAACCCAGGGCTGAGGGACCTCCACCTAGAATCTGGAGAGTGTGGACAACACCCAGAGTCTGGAGGGTAGGGCCATTGTCTAAATGGTCTCAGAGAACAAAGGATTATTTTCAAGCTTTGAGGGCTAATGTAACTTGTTCTCCTGACTTACTAGGTGCCTGTTATCCTTCTTTCCCTCCAATTTCTCCCATTTGTAATGAAAATGTCTAGCTTGTGTCTGTTCCACCGTTGTACACTTTGGAAGCAGATAACTTGTATTCTTGATTTCACAGATGAAGAGGAATTTTTGGATATTGGACTTGGAGTTGATTTAAGACTTTTGCTATGATATGATGGGGTGAATGTGTCTTACATGTGGCAGGGACACGAATTTTAGGGGGCCAAAGAGTTGAATGTTATGGATTTAATTGTGTTCCCCCAAAATGTGTGTCAACTTGGTTAGGCCGTGATTCCTAGTATTGTGTGATTGTCCACCATTTTGTCACCTGATGTGATTTTCTTATATGTTTTAAATCTACCTTTCTGATGTTAATGAGGCAGGATTAGAGGCAGTTATTTTAATGAGTCAGGACTCAATCTACAAGATTAGGTTGTGTCCTAAGTCAAGCTCTTTTGAGATACAAAAGAGAGAAGCAAGCAGAGAGATGGGGGGACCTCATACCACGAGGAAACAAGAGCCAGGAGAACAATGTGTCCTTTAGACCCGGGGTCCCTGCTCTTAGAAGTTACCTGACTGGGGAAGATTGATGACAAGGACCTTCCCCCAGAGCCAACAGAGAGAGAAGGTCTTCCCCTGGAGCTGGCACCCTGAATTCGGACTTCTAGCCCCTTAGACTGCGAGAGAATAAATTTCTCTTTGTTAAAACCATCCACTTATGGTATTTCTGTTATAGCAGCACTAGATAACTAAGACACCAGCCAATATGGTAACTCTCTTCTTTGTTGATCCAGAGGCATAAGGAGCCCAAAGTGGCCAGGTGGCATTCTTAACTTCTAGTTCAATGGAATCAGTGATGTGTCTCTAGGTGGGAGCATTTCTCCCTTTGAAACTAAGACCTCTAGACCCATACAGCATAGGGTTGCAGGGACAGGAAGCAAAAATCTTTCAAGTGGGTCACTAGGGGTAATAGTGAGTAGTGCCACTCCTATTTCCACACCTTGATTCCTGGACCCATGAACTTTGACTGTGGCAGAAACAGCACCATATATTGGGTACTTGTTTAGAGCATATACAGCCTCCTGGAGAACATTGCCCCAACCCTGCAAGGGATTGCCACCTAGCTGGCACCATGATTGCATCTTTAGAAGGCCATTCCTTTGTTCTATCAAGCCAGCTGCTTCAGGATGAAGGGGAATATGGTAAGACCAGTGAATTCCATGAGCATGGGCCCTTTGTCACACTTTATTTGCTGTGAAGTGAGTCCCTTGATCAAAAGTGATGCTGTGTGGGATATCATGACTGTGGATAAGGCATTCTGTAAGTCCATGGATGGTAGTTTTGGCAGAAGCATTGTGTGCAGGGAAGGTATATCCGTATCCAGGGTAAGTGTCCATTCCAATAAGAAAAAAATGCTACCCTTTCCATGATGGAAGCGGTCCAATGTAATCAACCTGCCACCAGATTGCTGGCTGATCACCTTGAGGAATGGTGCCATATCAGGGACTCAGTGTTGGTCTCTGCTGCTGGAAGACTGGGCACTCAGCAGTGGCTGTAGCCAAGTTGGCCTTGATGAGTGGAAGTCCATGTTGCTGGGCCCATACATAACCTCCAACCCTGCCACCATGGCCACTTTGTTCATGAGCCCACTGAGCAATGACGGGAGTGGCTGGGCAAAGAGGATGGCTGGTTTCCACAGAAAGCCCAATCCTACCCAATTGATTGTTAAAATCTTCCTCTGCCGAGGTCACCTTTTGGTGAGTATTCACATGAGACTCAAATATTTTCACTTTTTTTGGACCATTCAGAGAGGTCTATCCACATACCTCTTTCCCACACCTCCTGTCTCAGTTTTCCAATCATGTTCTTTCCAAGTCCCTGACTATCCAGCCAAACCATTGGCCACAGTCCATGAATAAGTATACAATCACACGTCTGGCCATTTCTCCTTCCAAGAAAAGGGAACAACCAGGTGCACTGTTTGAAGTTCTGACCATTGAGAGGATTTCCCTTCACCACTGTCTTTCAGGGAGGTCCCAAAAGGGGCTGTAGTGCGACCACTGTCCACTTTCAAGTGGTGCCTGCATATTGCACTGAACCATCTGTAATCCAGGCATGAGTTTTCTCTTCCTCAGTGAACTGATCATAAGGAACTCCTCATGAGGCCATAGGTGCAGACTGGGAGATGGAAGGTAATGTGACAGGAGTGGAGACCATGAGCATTTGGGCCCCTTCCTCATGCAACTTTCTTGTGCCTTCATGTCCTGCTTGAACCTGGTCTCATATATACCACTTCCATTTAATGATGGAGTGCTGCTGTGCACGTCTGACTTTATGGTTCTATGGGTCAGACAACACCCAGTTCATGATGGGCAGCTCAGGCTGCATGGTGACTTGGTGGCCCACGGTTAAGCACTCAGTCTCTACTAAGGCCCAGTAACAAGCTAAAAGCTGTTTCTCAAAAGTAGAGTAGTTATCTGCAGATGATGGCAGGGCTTTGCTCCACAATCCTAAGGGCCTGTGCTATGATTTACCAGTAGGGGTCTTCCAAAGACTCCAAACAGCACTCTATCTGCCACTGACCCTCCAGGCAGCATTGGATCAGCCAGATCATATGGCGTAAGTGGTAGAGCGGCTAGCACAGCAGTCCGAACCTGTTGCAGAGCCTTCTCATTGTTGTGGGCCCCACTCAAAACTAGCAGCTTTTTGAGTAGTTTGATGAACAGGCCAGAGTAGCACACCCAAATGCGGGATATGTTGCCTCCAAAATCCAAAGAGGCCCACCAGGCATTTTGCCTCCATTTTAGTTGTGGGAGGGGCCAGATATAATAACTTATCCTTCACTTTGGAAGGAATATCTTAACATGGCTCACACCACTGGGCCTCTAGATATTTTACTGAAGTGGAAGGTGCTTGAATTTTTGTCAGATTAATTTCCCACCCTCTAGCGTGTAAATGTTTTAGCAATAAGTCCAGAGTCATTGACAGTTCTTCCTTACCAGGTCCAATCAGCATAATGTCATAAATGTAATGGATCAGTGTGTTTTCTTGTGGAAGGGAAGGTGATCAAGGTCCCTGTGGACTAAACTATGACATAGGGCTGGAGAGTTGATACACCCCTGAAGGATAGTGAAGGTATGTTGCTGGCCTTGCCAGATGAAGGTAAACTATTTCTGGTGGTCTTTTGAAACAGGTATGGAGAAAAAGGCATTAGCCAGATCAATAGCTGCATACCAGGTACCAGGAGATATATTAATTTGCTCAAGCAATGAAACCACATCTGGAACAGCAGTGCAATTGGAGTCATCACCTGGTTAAGTTTTTGATAATCCACTGTCATTCTCCAAGATCTATCTGTTTTCTGCACAGACCAAACAGGTGAGTTGAACGGGGATGTGGTGGGAATCACCACCCCTGCATCCTTCAAGTTAGTGATGGTGGCAATAATCTCTGTAATCCCTCCAGGAATGTGGTGTTGCTTTTGGTTTACTATTTTCCTAGGTAGGGGCAGTTCTATTGGCTTCCAGTTAGCCTTTCCTACCATAATAGCCCTTATTTCACATGTCAGGAATCCAGTGTGTGGGTTCTGCCAGTTGCTGAATATGTCTATTCCAATTATGCATTCTGGAACTGGGGAAATCACTACAGGATGAGTTCGGGGATCCACTGGACCCACTGTGAGATGGACATAAGCTAACACTCCATTAATAACCTGACCTCCATATGCCCCTACTCTGACTGGTGGGCCACAGTGACACTTTGGGTCTCTTGGAATTAGTATCACTTCAGAGCCAGTATCCAGTAATCCCTGAAAAATCTGATTATTTCCTTTTCCCCAATGAACAGTCATTCTTGTAAATGGCTGTAGATCCCTTTGGGGAAGACTGGGAGAAAGATTAACAGTGTAAATTTTTGGCAGTGTTGTGCAGTCCTTCCTCAAGGAGACCCGGCCTCCCCTTCATTCAAAGGGTTGTGGGTCTGTAGACTCTCTCAAGTCTGGGAATTGATTGAGGAGATGTTACTCTCTATTCTGGGGATTCAAGTTAGACTGCCATTCACTTGACCTAGAATTCTTCTGCTTTTACAGATTAAGTAAATATTTAGTAGATTTCCCATCTATTTCAGTCTTAAGGACACTGTGACTAAGTAGCCAATGCCATAAGTCCATACAAGTCAGACTATTCTGATTACTGCTTTGACTCCACTGTCCATGTCAGTAACCATGCCCACCTTGTCATTGTCGATTGAGTGCCACCACTTGGGTCCTATCACCACAGGGTCCAATCACCTCCATTGTAGTTAGGTGTCTTAATTCAGTTACGGCAGCTTCCACTGTCAAATCTGACTTACATAAAATAGCAATCACAGCAGTCTTCAAAGATGCTGGGGCTCCCCTCACATATTTGCTCCTCACCATTGTGGTAAAAGGTGTGTCTTCTGGGTACTCAATGTGTAGGTCTGTGGGACTAACCTGATAAAGCCACTCTAACATGCTTATTTCCTTAAGCCTTTGGGTACCTTCTTCTACAGTATACCAAGGCAGATCTGGTACTTTAACTTGGTTTAGTGTAGGCCACTGCGTAATCCATGATTCAGCAACCCAACCAAATAGACTATTAGATACTTTCCTAACCTCTCGAATTGAAACATTTAATGAAGAATTTATGCTTAATGGGCCCATACCATAAACTCAGACTGATCCAACTTTATGTTCCTTGTACCATTATCCCACATCCTTAATAGCCATTCCCACACATATTCCCCTGGTTTCTGTTTGTACATATTAGAAAAGTCAAGCAATTCTTTTGGAGTGTAGTGTACCTTTTCCTGGGTCATGCTTTGTACTTCGTCTTCTGGGGCTCACTGGGACTTAAATCTAGATATAGGTCTAGAAGAAAAAATGAGTGGTGGAGATGTGTTTTGAGAACATTCAGCAGTATCTTGTAAGGCATCTGCCTCAGGCGACGCCCTAGGGTATGACTCAAATGCTGCCCCAGGGGATATCTGACAAAGGCTCTTCAAACACAGCTGAGTTAATGTCATCAGATAGGGGTGGAGGAGCTAATGGTTTTGTTGGCAGGAGCGATTCAACAGAATATAGGGGCTCCGTGTTCCCAGTTCCCTGATTATCTGCCCATATGTCCCCATCCCAAGTTTCAGGATCCCATTTCCTCCCAATCAATGCCCTCACTTTAACTTCAGACTCCATTTAAAGTTGGGAATTCAACTAGCATTGTAATTCAGCCACTCTTATGATAAGACTCTGGGTTTGGTTTTCGGCAATATCAGCTGTTACTACAAGAAATAAGGCTTTCTTTCAGGTCACAAGTGACAACTCTGAGGTCGTTTATGAGTCATTTGATCTTTGACTCTGAAGCCCTGAGCTTATCTCTTTCTTTCACCACTTTGTCTAGCAAAAATAGGACCAACCAACCAGCTTCCTTATATTGCTCATTCTGACAAAATTGTAGAAATGTATCAAATATGCGATCACCCAGAGCCTTGCCTCTCACCAGTACTTTATCTATTGGTGGTAATGTTTTGCATATTTCTATTGCCACCTCACACCATGGATTAGCTGGATTAGCAGTGCCCTCTTTATTACTAGAAGCAAAGTCATCAACATCTTTAAGACTAATCAGACTTGAGGATTAATTTAGAAACTCATTCTTACAATTTTGTTTCACTAGAACCACTCTCAGTACTAAATGTCTTAGGCTGGGGTTCTCTAGAGAAGCAAACAAGTGAAGTATACACACACACATACACACACACACACACATACAACAAGAGAGAGATTTATATCAAGGAAATGGCTCACGCAGATGTAGAGGCTGGAAAGTCCCAAGTCTGTGGATCAAGCTTCAGGCTGGAAGCTTCTCCTGACTCACGTAGCTGCAAGGGCTGAAAAACGAGATCATCAGGTCAGACGGCAGGCTGATGGCTCAAGGGCTGCAGAGTCTGATGAACCCAAGATTGGCAGGTAAGATGGTAGGCTGCTGGCTCAAGATCCAAGAACTGGAGTTCAGATGATGATGAGCCAAATGCAGGATCCAGAGCAGAGCAAAAGCCTGTGAGCTTTGCCAGAAAGTCCATATATATTGGATACAGGCCATACCACCAAGGAAACTCCCTTTCGATTGATAGGCTGCTCATAACAGATTTCATCATGGTGGAGATTACATTTTATCAGATCTCAAAATGGAGGTGATTACAACATTACATAACTGCCAAACTACATCATAACTACCAAGCCAATGAGAACCATGGCCCAGCCAAGTTGACACACAACCCTTAACCATCACACAGTCCATGATATTTTCAATATTCTTCACCAACAGCATAATTTAAATGCATCAATTCTTCTTCAGTTTTCCTTATTCATTGTACAGCTTTTGCACGCATATGAGGCAATTGAAAACACCATGGCTTGGGTTAGGTGCACCTTAGTCCTCAAGCTGACATCTTTGTTTTTTAACTCTTTAAAGAGGTCTTTTGCAGCAGATCTGCCCAATGTACTACGACATTTGATTTATAGACTGCTGCTTACATGGGCATTGATTGTGGATCCAAGTAAAATGAAATCCTTGACAACTTTAATATTTTCTATGTTTACCATGATGTTGCTTATTGGTCCAGTTATGAGGATTTTTGCTTTCTCTCTGTTGATGTGTAATCCATACTGAAGGCTGTGGTCTTTGATCTTCATCAGTAAGTGCTTCAAGTCCTCTTCACTTTCAGCAAGCAAGATTGTGTCACCTGTATATCACAGGTTGTTAATGAGTCTTCCTCCAATCCTGATGTCCTGTTCTTCTTCATATAGTCCGGCTTCTTGGATTATTTGCTCAGCATATAGAGTGAATAAGTATGGTGAAAAGATACAACCCTGATGCACACCTTTCCTGATCTTAAACCATGCAGTATCGCTTGTTCTATTCGAATGACTGCCTCTTGATCTATGTACAGGTTCCTCATGAGCACAAATAAGGGTCCTGGAATTCTCTTTCTTCACAATGTTATCCATAATTTGTTATGATCCACACAGTCAAATGTCTTTGCATAGTCAATGAAACACAGGTAAACATCTTTCTGGTATTCTCTGCTTTCAGCCAAGATATATATGACATCAGTAATGATGTATCTCATTTCACATCCTTTCTGAATCCAGCTTGAATTTCTGGCAGTTCCCTGTCGATATACTGCTGCAACCATTTTTGAATTATGTTCAGCAAAATTTTACTTGAGCGTGATATTAATGATATTGTTCCATAATTTCTGCATTCCATTGGATCACCTTTCTTGGGAATAGGCACAAATATGGATCTCTTCCAGCTGGCTGGCCAGGTAGCTGTCTTCCAGATTTCTTTGCACAGACAAGTGAGCACCTCCAGTGCTGCATCAGTGTGTTGAAACATCTCAATTGGTATTCCATCAATTCCTGGAGCCTTGTTTTTCTCCAGTGCCTTCAGTGCAGCTTGGACTTCTTCCTTCAGTACCATCAGTTCTTGATCATATGCTACCTCCTGAAATGGTTGAATGTCAACCAATTCTTTTTGGTGCATTGACTCTGTGTATTCCTTCCATCTTCTTTTGATGCTTCCTGTGTCTTTCAATATTTTGCCCATAGAATCCTTCAATATTGCAACTCGAGGAATGACTTTTTTCTTCAGTTCTTTCAGCTTAAGAGATGCCAAGCATGTTCTTTCCTTTTCATTTTCCAACTCCAGGTCTTTGCACATGTCATTATAATACTTTACTTTGTCTTCTCATACTGCCCTTTGAAATCTTCTGTTCACCTCTCTTACTTCATCATTTCTTCCATTTGCTTTAGCTACTCTACATTTAAGAGGAAGTTTCAGAGTCTTTTCTGATGTCCATTTTGGTCTTTTCTTTCTTTCCTGTCTTTTTAATGACCTCTTGCTTTCTTCACGTATGATGTACTTGATGTCATTCTACAACTCATCAAGTCTTCGGTTATTAGTGTTCAATGCATCAAATCTATTCCTGAGATGGTCTCTAAATTCAGGTGGGATATACTCAAGGTCGTACTTTGGCTCTTGTGGACTGGTTCTAATTTTCTTCAGCTTCAACTTGAACTTGTATAAGAACATTGGATGGTCTGTTCTGCAGTCGGCCTCTGGCCTTGTTCTGACTGATACTGAGCTTCTCCGTTGTCTCTGTCCACATATGTATTCGATTTGACTCCTCTGTATTCCATCTGGTGAGGTCAACAGGTTTAGTCGCTGTTTATGTTGTTGAAAAAAGGTACTTGGCAATGAACAAGTCGTTGGTCTTGCAAAATTCTATCCTGCGATCCCCATATCATTTCTATCACCGAGGCCATATTTTCCAACTAGTGCTCCTTCTTCTTTGTTTCCAGCTTTTGCATTCCAATCACTACTAATTATCAATGCATCTTGATTGCATATTTGATCAATTTCAGACTGCAGAAGTTGGTAAAAATCTTCGGTTTCCTCATCTTTGGCATAAGTGGTTGGTGCATAAATTTGAATAATAGTCTTATCATCTGGTCTTCCTTGCTGGGGTATAGGTATTATCCTATCACTGACAGCGTTGTATTTCAGGATAGATCTTGAAATGTACTTTTTGATGATGATTGCAACGCTATTCCTCTTCAGTTCATTATTCCCAGCATAGTAGACCATATGATTGTCTGATTCCAAATGGCCAGTACCAGTCCATTTCAGCATATTGATCTTCAAGTGTTCCATTTCATTTTTGACTTCCAATTTTCCTATAGTCATACTTAGTACTTTCCACGTTTCTATTATTAATGGATGTTTGCAGCTGTTTCTTCTCATTTTGAGTCATGCCACATCAGCAAATGAAGGTCCCAAAAGCTTGACTCCATCCACATCACTAAGGTCAACTCTACTTTGAGGAGGCAGCTCTTCCCTAGTCATATTGTAGTGTCTTCCAATCTGAGGGTCTCATCTTCTGGGACTATATCAGTCAATGTTCTGCTACTATTCATCAGATTCTCACTGGCCAATTTTTTTAGAAGTAGATCATCATGTCTTTCTTCCTAGTCTGTCTTAGTGTGGAAGCTTTGCTGACACCTGTCCACCACGGTTGACCCTGCTGGTGTTTGAAGTACTGGTGGCAAGCCAGCACAGTACAATAAACTGACAGACAAGTGGTGGATATAAATGTTAGCAATTATTATTTTTATCTACAACAGTGGACTCAAATATACCAACCATCATGAAGATGGCTCAGGACTGGTGTCATGGATTGAATTGAGTCCCCCCAAAATATCTGTCAACTTGGCTGGGTCATGATTCCCAGTACTGTATGATTGTGTACCATTTTGTAAATCTGATGTGATTTCCTTATGTGTTGTAAACTATCACTATGATGAGGTTGTATGTGATTTCCTTATGTGTTGTAAACTCTGAGTATCACTGTGAAGAGGTTATACTGATGGGGTTTACAAGATTAGATAATGTCTTAATCTAATCTCTTTTGAGATATAGAAGAGAGAAACGAGCAGAGACACATGGGAACATCATACCATCAAGAAAGCAGTGCCGGGAGCAGAGCGTGTCCTTTGGACCTGAGGTTCCTGTACTGAGATGCTCCCAGACCAAGGGAAGATTGATGACATGGACCTTCCTCCAGAGCCGACAGAGAAAGCCTTCCCCTGGAGGTGACACCCTGAATTTGGACTTGTAGCCTACTAGACTATGAGAGAATAAATTTCTCTTTGTTAAAACCATCTACTCATGGTATCTCGGTTATAGTAGCACTAGATGACTAAGACAACTGGACAACATTTTGCTCTGTTATGCATAAGGTTACCATGAGTCAGAACTGACTAGATAGCAACTAACAACAATATTATTATTGTTCTTGTTTTTATTATTATTTCTGGGCTGGCATCACTTATACAAAACCCTTGGGAGTAAATGTGTTTCAGATTTCAATTTTTTTTTTATTTTAAGAAGATAATGTCATCTATATACTTTATATTATTACTTATACTCCCAGTAAGGTGTTGGGCAATATCCCCATGGTGCACGTGTTGATATTTTTTCTGTGAAATGAAAGAATACTCACACAAAGTGACATATAGACTTCTCATAGCACATGGATTTTCTATAAGCTTATGAAAAGACGCTTGGTTTTCAGAGAGTTTTGCATTTAGAAATTGTGGATAAGAGGTTTGGGAATCTGTATGTCCTCAGCTGGATTGTACCTTATCACAGAAGCATTACCGTCCATCCCATCTAAAGTAAACTACTTTCCCCTGTTATTTCCATTACACACAGCAACTTGTTCATTTCCTTCAATGCACTTGACACAGTTTTAAATTATTTGTTTATTGTTTACTTGTTTATTATTTGTCTTTCCTACTATTTTGTAATCTCCATGTGGGCAGGGGCCCTTGCTTGTTTGTTTATGACTGAATATCTACACCCTGGCAAAATGCCAGGAACACAGTAGGTGTTCAGAATTACCCATTAAACACATTAATAGATAAATAAACCCTGTTTTTAAAATGCCAATGCACAGGAAGTGGGGAGGGCACATGAAATCCCGGTAAAGAGGGGATACTTTATCAGATCCATTTCCTTCTGACATGACGGATCAGCCCACAACTCTGTGGATCTTGGGTAGAAAAGGAAGATACTGAAATGGGAAGGGAAAAGGCATAGAAAAAAAAAGATGAGACAAATTTTGTCTTCTTCATCTCTTGGCCCAGATTCAGGCCTGTAACCACTCTTTAATCTATATTCCTTTTATTTCATAAAATAGCTTCAAATCCTACCCATACAAAGTCAGAAGCAACTGCATTTGCAAAAAAGTTCTGTTTACAACCTTTTTTTACAAGTCTTTTTCCATGTAAAAATGGTGCTGAATAGCACAGATGAGTTTGAGGTGGTGTATTAACTATCTATAAGGAGCCCTGGTGGCGCAGTGGTTAAGCACTTGGCTGCTAACTGAAAGGTTGGCAGTTCGGACCCAGCAGCCACTCTGTGGTTGAAAGATGTGGCAGTCAGCTTCCGTAAAGATTCACAGCCTTGGAAACCCTGTGGGGTAGTTCTACTCTGTGCTGCAGGGTCACTGTGAGTTGGAATCAACTCGATGGCAATGGGTTATTACTATCTATTGCGTATTTATCCGGGTTGGTTAAAGGCTTTCTGTGTGAACTCCTTTTCTTGTTGGAAAAAACAATAGTCATAAAAAAATTGAATTAACCATTCAGGTTTCTAGTGCTCTGAAGCAGTCGTTAATCCCCTAAATATTAGTATTGTTCTGGAATATTTTTAAATTAAAGTCTGCACCTACCATGTTCCCATTGCTTTCTGCCTACTCTGTGGCTGCATTTGCAGTATTGTTTACCAGTCTGTTGAGAACGAGGGCTTTCTCTCTACCGTGCTAGAGCTCATAAGAATGAGTGCTGGTAAGCAGCTGACATGCTAGCGCTCTTTTGTGATATATTTCCCTCTCAAAATTGGAGAGTCTTTATCTGCTGTTGACTACAGGCTATCTTGCATGAGCATCATTCCTACCTTTTCAACAAGAGCTAGTCTAGCGCAATAGTCATTTGCCACAGGGGAATTCCATTACCTCTCCTTACCAGAAGGATAGATTCTGTCTGGTGTTTACGCAGAAGATGAGGGAAGTTTAATTAAATTCTTTCAGGTGCTAGATTTACGTACACTATCAATTTACTGCTAAAACCACCATTCTCATTTTGGAGCAAGAGATTGGGACCATATGTCTCAAACTTAGCAATTGTCGGCACTTCCAGTAATAGTTTTCTGCTTAGAATTGAGGAAAGATTTGGGTTTTTGAGTCCCCAAAGCCCTCTGGTTAGGACCCTATGGACTTTGTGATTTGGAACTGAATTTACTATATATTCCTGTTTATTGGAATGAGTTTTGCAATAAATCCAGTACCTTATTTGCAAAATGTCTTAGGGCAAAGTCTGGCAGCTTCTCCAAAGTGTAGTTCTCTCCTCTCATCACTGCCTGGTGAAGACTGTGCAAGAATTAGATTAAACAGCACTTCCAATAAATCATCCACATGTTTGGCCAAGTGACAAAACAGTGGCCTGTAGGAGAAGCTAGAGAAAGGAAACATAAGCACACACATTCGTTGGCATGGAAATAGATAAATATAAAGGGAAACTTGATAAAAATTTATGATGCCAGAGATAAAGATTTCATAGTCTTGTCCCTTCCCCCAAAATGATATTATGGGGAAACTTCTTTCCTCGAGTTTCAGTTTAGCTGGCTATTTGATTTATATGTATAACAGAAATAAATATGCATTTCTACATTTCTCTAATTTATATACACAATATCTGACATCTGGATAGAAGCTGAAAAAAATCCCATCAAAAATCTAATGGGGCATGGGACCTGCCCTCATGTAGCTTAAAGTGCAGTTGAACCTCATTAAATTCAAAGACAAGTTTGTAATTAGAGGTGAAATGCACATTTGTCATTAGTTGCCATTGAGTTGATTCCAACTCATGGCAGTCCCAAGTATAACAGAAAGAAACGTTGTCCAGTCCTGCACCATCTTCACGATCATTGGTATACTTTAGTCCATTGTTGTGGCCACTGTATATATTGAGTGCCTTCCAACAAAGGGGGCTCATCTTCCAGCAATATATTGGACAATGTTCTGTTGTGATCCATAGGGCTTTCAATGGCTAATTTTCAGAAGTAGATTGCCAGGCCTTTCTTCCTAGTCTGTGTTAGTCTGGAAGCTCTGCTGAAACTTGTCCACCATGGGTTACCCTGCTGGTATTTGAAATACTGGTGGCATAGCTTCCAGCATCATAGCAACACGTAAGCCACCATAGTACAACAAACTGACAGATGGGTGGCCGGAAATGCACATAACTTAGGGTAAATCTGCGTGATACAGACACATTAGAAGCTATGGGAAACTAGGAAGGGGAACAAATGATTCATGAGAAGCTGGAATCTTGGGAAAAGCTTCCTGAAGGACACATGATTTGTGTTATGTCTCAAAGGCTAGGTACAGTTTGGACGTGCAGAAGCAAGAGAGAAGGAGACATTCTGCTTGCAGGGGAGAAATAGAAAGAGCAAGGGCATGAGGGATAAAATGAATATGGTGGGCAGAAGGCGGAGAAGAGGCCAGGCTCGCCTGGATGGAGTATGTAAGGAGTTTGTCATGGTAGAGTAGACTCAGGCTTGGAAATGCAGGCTTAAGTATTTGGGTTGGGTTCCATAGGCAAAGAAGAGCCATCAGGATCCATTGAGCAGGATAGTGACATGATGAAAGCAGTGCTGTGGGAAAATTAGACCAGGATTTATGAGATTACATATGGCCATCCAGATGGCAAATGCTCCAGTTGCAAAGATTCTTACTTGCCAGTACAGTGAGCAGTGAGATGACTGTGAAGGGAAAGAGGCTGAAGATTGGCATGAAATCAGGCCATGATGGAGGCTAGGATCAACCAGAATGAATGCAGATGGGGAGAACAGATAGTTTCAACTGGCATATGGGAGAGTTGAGAGGAAACATTCCAAAACAGTGTACCCAAAATAAACTAAAGGGGAAGGGGAAGAAACTAAGGAGAATGTTAGAGCTGGAAGAGTGAAGGCCCATTATTATCTGGCCCCTGATTCTATCTCCAACCTAATTTTGATGCATCTTCCAGTCATATTGAACTGCCTGTGGTTTCCTGAAAGCAATGTTTTCTCACCTCTCCAGGCCTTTGTCCAGAATATGCTTTCTCACACTTTTTCCTGAGTGTATTTGTTGTAAGCACAATGGCCTCCAAAGATACCCATGTCCTAATCCCTGGACCCTGTGAATATACTACATTACATGGCAAAAGGGACTTTGTAGATGTAATTAAGTTTCTGAACCTTAAAATAGGGATGATCCTGGATTAGGCAGGTAGACTCACTCTAATCACATGAGCTCTTAAAAGCAGAGAACATTTTCTGGCTGAAGTCAGAGAGATGCGATGAAGGAGAAGTCGGAGAGATTTGAAGCATGAGAGGAACTTGACCCACTGTTGCTGGAGGGGGGCCATATAGAAAGCATGAAAAGACACCCTCTGGGAGCCAGCAAGGAAGTGGGGACCTCAGTCTTACAACTGCAAGGAACTGAAATAGCCAACAACCTGAACGAGCTTGGAAGTGGATTCATCCCCAGAGCCTCTAGAGAGGAATGCAGCTGATGATGCCTTGGTTTTGGCATTGGGAGACTCTAAGGAGAGAAACCTGCCAAGCCATGCTATACCTGGACTTCTGACCCACAGAACTGAGAGATAATAAATGGGTATTGTTTTAAGGTGTCAAAATTGTGGTAATTTGTTACGGCAGCCATATCACTCTAATACAGTATCCTTTAACACTCAGCTCATACAGCATGCTTCTGGGAAGGCTTACTTAAACCCCTCTTCTGTGCTCCCATAGCACACTGTGCATTCCTTTATAATGGCAGGGATGACACTGGATTAATGTCCTCTGTGTGCAGATCTGCCTTCCTCACGAAATAGTGAGTGCCTTGAAGGCAGGGACCATGGTTTATTCATCTTTGTATCTGTAGCACCTAGCACAGTGCCTGACAGCAGGTGCTCACTAAATATTGAGGTGAAAAGAGAAAGGAAGATTGAAAAAGGAAAAGGTAGGTTGAGAGGGAGAAAAGGTGAAAGAAGATGGAATAGTATCCAATAATAATTGAGTCAGTAGGGCTTAGGAAAAGTGTGGTGGCAATAGTAGCTGGAGACGCTAAAAGAAGACCTAAGGGTCAGGGGAACATATGAACAATAAGGAAGCAGATTCATCCTAGAGGATTCTGGAAAGGCTTAAAAATTGTAGGCAGTTTTGTCCACCATTGTTAAGCCCCACTTATGCAGTGTAACTTCCAATGCACTTTTTAGTTGTTCACTCTTAAACAGGAATGGATAGCCAAACATCTCCAGTCGTTCGAAGGACAATGCCAATTTGAAAGAAAGAGACCAAAACAGAAAAAAAGAAAACAAATTGAAACAATGTATAGCACAGAAATAAATGTTTATGAAACAATCATTAATATCCTCAAAGAAATAAGATAATATTACATCGCTAAAATAAGAACAGGACTATAAGAAAGAAAGCATAATCAAAGAACAAGAGAGTTCCTGAAAACTAAAAAAAAGATAGCAAAAAAATTTTCTGTAAAGAGATTTGAAGATAAAGTTGAGGAAATCTCACAGAAAGTAGAACAAAAAGATTTTCAGTCATCAAAATTTCTTGCATGTCTATTATGTGCCGGATACTCTTCTAGCCCCTTGAAATATGTGATTACATCATCAACAATAACAACAAAAAATCTGACAAAAATTCCCTCTCATTGTGAAACGTACATTTTGGTGGACAATACGAGGGTAAAGAGAAAAGTAGAACAAAACAAGTGATCTATTATCAAATTAATAAGAATTTCCAGAAAGAAAAGAGAGAAAATGGCAGGAGCAAATTATCAATGGCCTCTGCTGCATTTCTTCCTTCCCTGTGTTCAACTTTGTGACCAATCTAGGAGCCCATGAGTCTCAGACCGCCCCTTCAGTCCATCTAGGGAAAACTAAGTCTGCATTTCCAACCACCCATCTGTCTGTGGTACGGCAGTGGCTTATGTGTTGCTATGATGCTGGAAGCAATGCCGCCAGTATTTAAAATATCAGGTGAGATTGGGTGGAGAAGCAGTGGGGCAAAACAAGGCCCCCAATGCTCTTTCTGTTCAGTGACTGGAATTGCAAACATGGTACTTCTGTGCGCTTCATGATTCACAGAACAGAGTCCCTTCCACTGCCTAACACTCAGGGCAGAAAATGGGCATTTAGGATCATGTGTACTAACAGAAACATGTGAGGAAAGGTAGAATCATTGCCCTTTGACCTGCAAACACCAAAAGAGCAAATGCAGCAGTCTTCTCAGATAGAGATTATCAGCCTTCCCAGCAAGAAACCAAAAACTACAAGCAGGCTCTGCCCTGTCACGGCTTCTCTGATTGCCTCCAACCAGACACCTGGCAAGTTGGATGCCATCCAGAGCAATGTCCCAATCAGCACCTCAAGAAAACCTGACAATCCTAGCCCATAGCCTGGGAAGGTTCCCGACTGTGGGAGTATTGGGAGCGGCCGAGCTTGGGAGGTGAAAGGGATGAGTGATGAGAACTTTGCTCCAAAGTTCCTTTAAGGGTGGCCCCTGAAAATGCCTGGACATTCACTGTTTGATCCAGTCTGAGTGGGTTAATCTTTACCCCACTAGCAGCTGCATTTCCTCAGGAAGGCCTCCTTGTGAAGCTAGGGTGGAGACTGATGGTGCATAGACAGTAAGGAAGCCTGTGCTGCCTTTCTTCCTTCCCTGTGTTCCACTTTGTGACCAATCTAGGAGCCCATGGATCTCAGGCTGCCCCTTCAGTCCATCTAGGGAAAAATATTGAGATCAACAGAAACATGTTCACGTTAAGCAGAGCTTGAAACCAGTTCAGTCCGGTTCGAACCCCTGCTGAGAATTTGCGTTTTCACCCCAGCTATCCTGAAGCAGAATCTTCAGTTTAACAAGTTCCCCAGGTTATTCTTATGTATAACTTCCTGGGAACTTGTTGGAAATACAAATTTGCATTTCCAACAAGTTCCCAGGCCATGCTAATGCTGCTGGTTAGGGACCAATTCTGAGAACCACTAGTAGAGCAGTGGTTCTCAAAATGTATTAAACATAAGAATCACCTGGGGATCTTGGTCAATTGGTAATGAGTTCTCTAAAACAAATATTCTCAGCAGGGATTCGAATCAGAACGAACTGGTTCAAAGCCCTGCTTCCAGCAGCCAATGGTCCCACCAAGAACAACTAGAAAATCTGTGTAAAACTTTTGAAACCTGTTTAAAGGCATTGGAAGACTGCTGAGGCAATCAGCATTGGAGAGGCCAAGATTTCAAAGAAGTTGAACCACCAAGAAAAGAGCCACTTTTTCTCTTGGTGCACTTACAAATTCTGTGTCAATAGTAAGAAGTTTGGAATCTGGGCTTTGCCTGGACATACAGTCACTGCTGGGGAACATAGGAAAAGCAGAGCTTTTGGTGGTTATTGGGGGCTGGTTTGAGGGGCTAAGATCCCAGTGAAAAGTGGAGGGGAGAAATGAATCTGATACTTATCCAGTTTTATCCTCATCACAATTGATTAATTTTTAAACTGTGCATGGCAGAAGACTTCTTAGTCTTAGCTGAGCAGAAAGCTTTGAAAACCATAGTAGAGTTTTTGGCAGTCTCACTGGACTAAGTAGATAAGGATTAGGGTTCAGGATCTGCTAGGGGGAAGGCCCCACTGAACAAACATAAGATTATCAGCTGAAAGTTCTGTAGAGTTATACCCTAGAAGCAGGGGCAAAAGAGAAGTAGAAAGAACTTTACCAACAGTAAGCCTGGCCTTGACTAAGCTTAGTCACTGATTTGGTAAAGGTGATCAGTTCCTACTTGATCTGCCTAACAGAGAAAAAAAAGGGAGTACTCTCTGAGAAAAGATAACATCATCTGGAGCCTGTATAATTTTTTATACACAATTGGTTGGCATCCACTGAAAATTTTCTAGGAATTTCAAGAGACAACACCATCTAACTGAAAATCTAGAGATAAAAACAAAATAGACAATAGACACAAACCAATGTATAATCCAGTTAGTACACAGGAATTTCTAATAACTACAATTAAAATGTTCAGAGAAAGGAAAAGATGGAGTAAATAGATGAAAACTAGGACTTTTCATTGATAATTAAAATCTATTAAAAATAAATTAAAATTATAGAATTAAAAATACTTAATAGATGTGTTTTATAGAATATTATACACAGAGGGAGAGAGAATTAGTAAACTGCAAGATATATCGAAGTATTTAAACTAAAGCACACGAAGAATAAAAGAATAGAACATAAATAAAAGAGTGTAGCAAACATATGGGACATTGAAAACAGGACGAGTATACTTCTAACTGGCGTCCCTAAAGGAAAAGAGAGGAAAGAGAGAATGGGCAGAAGCACGTATGAAGATATAATAGCTTAAAATTTCCCAAAAGTCATGAAAGATATCAACTTACAGTTTCAAGAAGCTCTGTGAACCCCAAGCAAAATAAATGCAAAGAAAATACACCAAGGCACATCCTAATAAGAGAAAATCTGAAAAGCATCCAGAGAAGATAACATTATCTTCCAAAGATCAATAATGACATCTGACTTAACAGAAATCATGAACAACAAAAGAGAAGAGAATGACATCTTTAAAATGATGAATTAAAATAATTTCCAACCAAAGATTCTATGCCCAGTGAAAATACCCTTCAGAAATGTAGATGAAATAAAGATATTTTCAGACATACCAAAACTGAGAGAATTCATTACCAGTTGACATACACTAAGAGAAATATTAAAGGGAGCTCCTCAGGCAGATGGAAAATGATCCCAGATGGAAACGTGGAAATTCAAGAAAGAAAGAAGTTCATAGGGAAGGGTAAAAATGTGACAAAAATAAACCAATATTGACTCCACAAAATAATAATTACGCTTTATGGGGTTTTAAATACATGTAGAGTTAAAATACATAAATATAATAATGCAAAATGTAAATTCAGTTAAAGGGTTTTAAAGTTCTAGCATTATTAGGGAAGTGTTAAAAGTCATAATTTGTATAAGTCAACGATGCTTGTTTAGTGGTTACTAAAGGAATAGTTTTAAAAAGAATATATAATTATAAAAGAATAGAGGAAAATGGAATAATTTTTTTCTGATATATCCTAGTCTTTCCTCCCAATTGTGGTTAGGAATGTGGTGTGTAAATTTAAAAGAATTAATGACATAGAAGCTGTTAACTCATCATCTGTTAGCATTAATGCCAGTTTTTTTTTTTTAAATAGACTATTTTTTAAAGAAAGATCCCTAGGTGGTACAAACTGTTGGTGCTTAACTACTAACCTAAAGGTTGGCGGTTTGAACCCACCCAGCCATACTGTTGAAGAAAGGCCTGGTAATCTGCTTCTGTTAAGATTACAGCCAAGAAAGCCCTATAGAGCAGTTGTACTCTGCAACACAGGGGGTCGCCATGAGTCAGAATTGACTCAATGGCAACAGGGTTATTTTTTAGAGCAGTTTTAGGCTTACAGAAGAAATGTGCAGAAAGTACAAAGAGTTCTCATATATCCCTCTCCCCACTGCACACTGTTTCTCCTATTATTAACATCTTGCATTGGTGTGGTACTTTTGTTATAATGAATCAATGTGGATACATTATTATTAACTAAAGTCCATAGTTTACTTTGGGGTTCACTCTTTGTATTGTACAGTCCTATGGGTTTTGACAAATGCATAAGGTCATCTGTCCTCCATGAGAGTATCGTACAGAATAGTTTTACTGTGTTCCATCTATTCATCCCTTCCTTTAACCCCCTAACTCCTGACAACCACTGACCTTTCTACTGTCTCTATAGTTTTGCCTTTTTCAGAATGTCGTATAGTTGGAATCATACAGTATGTAGACTTTTCAGACTGGCTTCTTCCATTTAGCAATATGCATTTAAGGTTCCTCCATGTCTTTTCATAGCTTGACAGCTCATTACTTTTTATTGGTGAATAATACTTCGTTGTATCACGGTTTGTGTATCCATTCACCTACTGAAGGACATCTTGGTTGCTTCCAATTTTGGGCAACTATGAATAAAGCTGCTAGAAACATTCGTGTACAAGGTTTTATGTGGATATAAGTTTTCAACTCATTTGGGTAAATACCTAAGACTGGGATTGCTGGGTTGAATAGTAAGCCACAAAATCAGCTTTTTTTGTTGGAAACTCTTCAACTCCCCGTGGAAAAGACTTTGCTCCTGGGTCACCACACTTCTCTGTGAGCCAAGCCTCAGTACTGTATCTTCCCAGAAGGTATTATTCCAAGTCTCCTCTTGAGTTGTGCAAGCAAGGCTTCCGCCCCAGATCTCGGCATTTCTGGCATCAGTAAGCGGGTGGGGAATGACTCATAATCAATCACCCAGTTAGGTGGCCTCCTCCCTCTGCATGCCTGCCTGTTTAGAGGCCGATAATTGCTCAGTGGTATTGCCTCTTTAAAGAACCATATCCACAACCCCCACAACACACCCTTACAAGTCCTGGTTTCACTCAAAAATTCTCACATATGAATGCATGATGTCATTTTGAGGCTTGCATCAGATTGAGTTCAGATTGCATATTTTTCCACAGGCATCATCCCGCTGCAAATTTAGAAGACATATTGCTGCTAGCTCTATTTACTTATTTTTGTTTCCTTGACAAGATTTCCACTTCAACAGGTCCTGTGAAAACATTAATTTACTGCTATAACAACTCCAAAGTACATTTTGGAGGTAACTGATAGGGATATCATTCAAGAAGACCACTTGTGTGAAGTAACCTTTCTTGCATTGTTTATTAAAAATGAACATCTTCATTTTTTAAATATAGTCAACTCAATTATCTAGGCTACTGGAAGGGCAAAGTGGTGTAAACAATGTAAAACTTTGGAGAAAAGGTCATTTGTATTTGTTTTGAGGATGTATTATAAATTTTTCCAGAAGCAGCAGGTGTTCCTAATTATGGTTTGCTTAGGCTAATACTAGAATTAACTTGCACACTCTAACCATATGCATGTCAAGAACATGTTGGGGAGCTGAACAGGACTGCTGACCCAAGACTCTTAAGAGTGTTAGTGTACAATCTAATGCCAAAGTCTTGAATCTTCTTTTTGTAACTGAGCTATCAGACTTGACATATTCAAATGAGAGCTGTTTCCTTTTTATGTTGTTGTTAGGTCGTTGAGCCGACTCTGACTCATAGCTATGAAACACTGCCTGGTCCTGTGCTATCCTCACAATTGTTGCTATGCTTGAGTCCATTGTTGCAGACATTGTGTCAATCCATCTTGTCAAGGTTCTTCCTCTTTTTCGCTGACCCTCTACTTTACCAAGCATGATGTCCTTCTCCAGGGATTGGTCCCTCCTGATAACACGTCCAAAGTATGGGAGATGAAGTCTTGCCATCCTTGCTTCTAAGGAGTGTTCTGACTGTACTTCCTCCACAACTGATTTGTTCATTTTTCTGGCAGTCCATGGTATATTCAATATTCTTCGCCAACACTGTAATTTAGATCCACCAATTCTTCTTCAGTCTTCCTTATTCGTTGTCCAGTTTTCACATGCATCTGAGGCAACACACAACACACATCATAGCAACACGCGAATCACCACAGTACGACAAACTGACAGAGGAGTGGTGGTCCCTTTTGATAGTTACCTTGAAAGGCTGCATATCACTTCTAAGATGCCATCGTTTCTCATTCCCCAAATCTCTCTTTGTAAATTACCTCAAAAATCTGCCCTCCTTTTCCTCAGTTGTGGTATAGTTCGAGCTGCCACATATCAACCAGCTTATTGCAATGTCTGCCCTTGAAGGACTTTAGGGACCAGGTTCACCTGGGAAGCATGATGGGCAGGCAGGGAGGAGAGAACTGGGATCAACTATGACACTGCATGGCTTCAGCCACCATCTCTAACCTGATGACTCCCAAATTCCTATCCCTGGCCCTTAGGAATTTGGATGACTCCCAAATTCCTATTCTTAGATCCCTGGCCTCTCTCCCAAAATCAATTGGTGTGTAAATCTGCCTATAAGCGCTTGGCTGCTAGCCAAAAGGTTGGCAGTTCAAATCCACCAGCCACTCCTTGGAAACCCTATGGGGCAGTTCTACTCTGTCCTATAGGGTTGCTATGAGTTGGGATCGACTCATTGGCAACAGATGTGGTTTTTTTGGTTGACTGTCCCACAGGATCTTCAAGCTCAGCGTATCCCAAACTGAACTTTCCTTCATGGTCCAGCTTAAATGCCTTATCTTCTCTGAAGCTTTTGCAGTGCCTTCTCCCAGCTTGAAATGACCATTCCTTCCTTTGAACACCCCCAGCCCTTTTTACCTCCCTTGTAGCACTGATCCATTATGTGCACACAAGGTTCATTCCCTACTAGACTGCAAATTGCAGGACAGCAGAACCTGATCATTTCTGTATGGCCAACAGGACTCAGCCAACACTAGAGGTTTAGGACCTATTTGCAGGCCCATAACATGTTTTACAGAAACCCTGGCGGTGTAGTACTTAAGAGCTATGGCTGTTAACGAAAAGGTTGGCAGTCCAAATCCACCAGGCACTCCTTGGAAATCCTATGAGGCGGTTCTACTCTGTCCTGTAGGGTCGCTGTGAGTCGGAATCGACTCTATGGCAATGGGTTTGTTTTTTTTTGCAACATGTTTTATAACCTTGTACTCAATATATGGTCCTAGGACGAGCAGTTTAAATACCACCTGGGGGTTTGTTTGTAATTTACAATCCTGGGTCTTCCAGATTTACCAAATCCGAATCTACATTTTAACAAGATCCCCAGGTGATTTGTGTATGCTTTAAAATTTCAGAAGCAGGGCACTGCTTGATTACACAAGGGAACAGGCATCCTCACAAAAAGATGAACACCACATCTCGTAATTCATTGCTCTCAGACCTGGTACCAACTTTCCGATCTGCTGCCCAGTGTATGTTTCACTGCTTCTGCATTACCAGCCCAATTTCCTTGCTGCTTTTAGGTTGGGACCCTCCCCTTTCCACATGACATGGGAGGAGCCCTAGGCTAGATAAGAGAACCCTTTGTCTTACTAGAGGGCTGTGGATGCACAAAACTGACCCCATCAGGGAGGGAAGCATGATTCCTTACAGTGTGCCTTAATGCAGTCGCTGGCCAAGGTGTGAGTCAGGCCTTGTGTCCTCTGTTAATCATCAGTGAAAGGAATGCCACCGAGTGATGTCTAGTGAGCTTTTGAGCTAGCCACTCCTAGAAATATCTGGCACTGGCAGAGGATCATGACTATGAATACAGATGAGGGGAACAACAGAATAATTTGAATTAATCACCGTTTTACGTGTCTTGTACAAAATATTTGCGTTTTCATCTAAAGAGCCAAACAACTAACCAATGGGTGAGCTTCCCAGGTTTTATAGGCGAAGTTAAAAAGACAAAAGACAAAAAAAAGTTGCTGTGGAGTCATTTCTGACTCATGGCAACCCCATGTGTTTCAGAGTAGAACTGAGATCCATAGGGATTTCAGTGGCTGATTTTTCAGAAGTAGATCACCAGGTCTTTCTTCCAAGGGGCCTCTGGGTGGACTTAATCAACTGCCAACCTTTCAGTTAGCAGTCGAGCATTTAAGTGTTTGTGCCGTCTAGGGCACAGAGGTGAGGTAGAGACTCCAATAAAAGGACTTTCTTTCCTGCACTTTCTCTTTCCCCAAATTTTTTGAACAAGAGTAGGCTTCTCTTGTTCCCTCCAAATCCATTGCCGTCGAGTTGAATTCTCACTCATAGCGACCCTGTAGGACAGAGTAGAACTGTCCCATAGGGTTTCCAAGGCTGTAAATCCTTATGGAAGCAGACTGCCACATCTTCTTCCCTGAACCATTGACCTTTGAGTCAGCAGCCCCACCCTGTTTGCAGACGTTGGTGGGCCCTGTGGAGCACGTTGTCTTACTTCTTTGCAGTGCTCTGCAGAGAAACCTGGGAATCCGGAAGGCCCTCAAGTTCAAGCAAAGCAGCCAAAATGGGGAAGGGGCAAAACCCACCATTTTTGCCTCAGGCATTTATTCGCTGGTGAATTACTGCCCCCCTCTCTTCCCCGCCCCCCAAAAAACAACAACAAAGCCGTGCTCACTTGTGAGCTGCTTGGCTTCTAATCAGAACCACACCCAGACTGAGACAGGAGTGGCTTCAGATCAGCTTCTGTCTGACACTGGGAACGAGAGATAAAACTGTCCTCCAAACCAGTGAGGTGACAGAAAAAGCAGGGCTTGCTAGCAGCCTTGCTGTCAGGTCCCTGACTGTGTATATTTAATCAGAAGTGTCCATTGTCAAATAGGGCTTTGCAAGCCAAGGAACAACTGTTTTGAATCAGAAACTAAAAGATGATGAACAGGCCACTGACGAAAACTCTCCTCATGAGAGTTGCCCCTGGACAACATTGTGAAATAGATACATTTTCTCTTCTACTATTCCTCTGATAAGCGACATCTAGGAGAAATACACAGCTAACACCATGCTTAATGGTGAAAGACTGAATGTTTTCTAAGATGGAGAACAGGTCAAGAGTGTCCACTTTTGCTGCATAACATTTTGTTTAATGGGTATACCACAATTTTTTTTATCCGATGCTCAGTTGATGGACATTTGGGTTGCTTCCACTTTTTGGCTATTGTGAATAAAGCTGTTATGAACATTCGTGTACAAGTTTTTGTGTGGACATATGTTTCAATTTATTTTGGATACATACGTAGGGGTGAAACTGCTGAGTCATATGGTTACTCTGTGTTTAACCATAAGAGGAACTGCTAGACTGTTTTCCAAAATGGCTGTACCATTTTACTTTCCTGTCAGCGGTGTACGAGGGTTCCAATTTCTCCGCATCCTCACCAACACTTGTTACTGCCCATTTATTATTGTTATAGCCATCCCCCCAAAAAACCAAACCAAACCTGTTGCCATCAAGTTTATTCCGACTCATAGTGAACCTATAGGACAGAGTAGAACTGCCCCACAGGGTTTCCAAGGAGAGGCTGGTGGATTTGAACTGCCGACCTTTTGCTGAACCACTGTACCACCAGGGCTAAGTAGCCATTCCAGTGACTGTGAAGTGGTTTTGATTTGCATTTCCCTAATAGCTAATGATGTTAAGCATTTTTTTCATGTGCTTGCTGACTATTTGTATATTTTCTTTGGAGAAATGTCTGTTTAAATCCTTTGCCCATTTTGCACATGAGACAATTGAAAACACCATGGCTTTGGTCGGTTGCACCTTATTCCTCAAAGTGACCTCTTTGCTTTCTAACACTTTAAAGAGATCTCTTGCAGCAGATTTGCCCAATGCAATGTGTCGTCTGATTTCTTTTTTTCCCATACAAAAATTTATACATACATTGTTATGTGACCCTAATTGCTCTCCCCATACTGTGACAGCACACTCCTCTTTTCCACCCCTGATTTCCCGTGTCCATTCAACCAGCTTTTAACCCTCTCGGCCTTCCCGTCTCACCTCCGGACAGAAGCTGCCCATTTAGTCTCTTGTATCTACTTGAGCTAAGAGGCACACTTCTCACGACTATCACTTTATGTCCCACAGTCCAGTCCAATCCCTGTCTGAAGAGTTGGCCTCAGAAATTGTTTAGTTCTGGGCTGATAGAGAATCCAGGAGCCATGCTTTCCAGGGTACATCCAGTCTCAGTTCAGACCATTAAGTCTGGTCTTCTTACTAGAATTTGAGTTCTGCATCCCATCTTTCTGCTGCTCCATCAGGGATTCTCTGTTGTGTTCCCTGTCCAGGCAGTCATTGGTGATAGCCGGGAACCATCTAGTTCTTCTGGTCTCAGCCTGATGAAGTCTCTGGTTTATGTGGCCCTTTCTGTCTCTTGGGTAATACTTTCCTTGTGTCTTTGGTGTTCTTCATTCTCCTTTACTCCAGGTGGTTGGGACCAATTGATGCATCTTAGATGGCCACTTGCAAGCTTTTAAGACCCCAGACGCCACCCACCAAAGTAGGATGCAGAACATTTTCTTAATAAGATTTGTTATGCCAGTTGACCTAGATATCCCCTGAAAGCATGGTCCCCAGATCCCCTGAGTGTCCAGGAGGAAGCCGTGTCCCGGTTCCCTAGAGCACATAGGTGGGTGGGATTTGCAGCTGAACTATGAGCACCTAATGCTGTTGGCTGTAAGAACTGGGGGGCACCTCTTATTCATGGGCTCCTCTGGCAGGTGGCTACGTGGCGTGGGTGGAGCCACCAGTCGTCAGGCCCTTGATGTGGGTAGGTGAAAACCCTGCTTAATGGGCAGAGCAGTGTCAAATGTCAAGAACCTGCCACTTCACAGCTGAAACAGTTGAAGTTAGAGTTCCGGTATATAGCCTGTTGTACTGTCGTAATGAGGGCCTACGCTGTTGAGATGGGCCCACACCAGTCTATCCAGGGGAAAGGCACTCAAAGTCCGTGGATCCTTTATGACTCTGCCTAGGCAAAGGAGCTGTGCCTACCCTAGGTTCCTGGCTTAGGGGAGCTGGCAGTTTCTTTTTTCCCGTGTTTGTTAATTTGTTCACTCTCCAAGGCAGGGAGAATGGCTCAATTTTTTCACTCTCCAAGGCAGGGAGAATGGCTCTGGGCATGTGATGGATCCTACTTCTGGCCCAGGGGACTCGGCATTTGCTGAAGCTGGTCCGCGACCCAGTGCAGAGCAGGGAGCGGGGAGGTAAATGGGAGAGAGGTTTTTCCCTAAGGGGGGTGTTTTTGATCCGCACGGTAGGCTGGACACAAGTACTTATCTTTTGCCAATCCAGGGCTGCTTCTCACTGGTTCTGCATGGCTGTGTATAATCTCTGGTGCTGGGTCTCTCCCAGTGTGGAAAACGCACCTCCTGAGCATAACTGCTTACCTGCCTCACCTCTCATCCCCGAGCTGCTCAGGCCTGAAGGGGTCAGGCTCTCACTGGGTCAGGTCTGGCAACTCCTTGGTGCTTCCAAACCATCTCTCCCTCCCCCTGCCACTAAGTCCAGTTTCTCAACTCTGCCTTTGATGTTCAGGGCTCGCAGATTGCCATATATAATCGATTCACTTGTTTTTTTGGTCTTTGTTGTAAGAGCGTCCACTGGAAGTGTCTGGCTACTCTGCCATCTTGGCCCTGCCCCTGTTGTCTGATTTCTTTCTTTTTTTTTTTTATTGTACTTCACATGAAGGTTTACAGAACAAATAGTTTCTCATTCATCTGATTTCTTGACTGCTGCTTCCATGGGTGTTGATTGTAGATCCAAGTAAAATGAAGGCCTTGACAACTTCAATCTTTTCTCCATTTATCATGATGTTGCTTATTGGTCCAGTTGTGAGGATTTTTGTTTTCTTTATGTTGAGGTGTAAACTACTTGGTTTTCTCAGTAAATGCTTTAAGTTCTCTTCGCTTTCAGCAAGCAAAGTTGTGTCATCTGCATATCGCAGGTTGTTAATGAGTCTTCCTCCAATCCTGATGCCCCGCTCTTCTTCATATAGTCCAGCTTCACAGATTATTTGTTCAGCATACAGCTTGAGTAAGTATGGTGAAAGGATACAAGCCCGACTCACACCTTTCCTGACTTTAAAACACGGAACATCCCCTTGTTCTGTTAGAATGACTGCCTCTTGGTCTAAGTACAGATTCCTCATGAGCACAATTAAGTGTTCTGGAACTCCCATTCTTTGTAATGTTATCCATAATTTGTTATGGTCCACACAGTCAAATTCCTTTGCATAGGCAATAAAACACAGATATACATCTTTCTGGTATTCTCTGCTTTCAGCCAGGATGCATCTGACATTAGCAATGATATCCCCTGTTCCACGTCCTCTTCTGAATCTGACTTGAATTTCTGGCAGTTCCCTGTCCAGGTACTGCTGCAACCAATCTTGAATGATCTTCAGCAAAATTTTACTTGTGTGTGATGTTAATGATACTGTTTGATAATTTCAGCATTCTATTGGATCTCCTTTCTTTGTAATGGGTACAAATATGGATCTCTTCCAGTCGGTTGGTCAGGTAGCTGTCTTCCAAATTTCTTGGCATAGACGAGTGAGCACTTCTAGCACTGCATCCATTTGTTGGAACATCTCAATTGGTATTCCATCAATTCCTGGAGACTTGTTTTTCACCATCACCTTCAGTGCAGCTTGGACTTCTTCCTTCAGTACCATCAGTTCTTGATCATATGCTACTTTGTGAAATGGTTAAACACTGACCAATTCTTTTTGGTACAGTGACTCTGTGTATTCCTTCCATCTTCTTTTGATGCTTCCTGCATTGTTTAATATTTTCCTCATAGAATCCTTTAATATTGCGACTCAAGGCTTGAATTTTTTCTTCAGTTCTTTCAGCTTGAGAGATTCTTAGCATGTTCTTCCCTTTTGGTTTTCTGTCTCCAGATCTTTGAGCATTTCTGGCTTTGGAATAATGGTAATACTAGCCCCATAGAATGAATTGGGAAGTGTTCCCTACTTTATTTACCAGAAGAGATTGTGAAGAGTTGGTATTTTTACAAGGACAGCACATCCAGTCTGATAATATCTGCCTTTTGAGTGAGGTGTTTAGATCATTTACATCTTATGTAATTGTTGATATGTTTCAATTTGCATTTACCACTTTGCTATTTTTTATACACTTTGTCTTTTTTTCTGTTGTGTTTTCCCTAACTGCCTTCTTTCATGTTAAATACTCACTTTTTAGTGTATCATTTAATTGTTTTTTTGACTATGTGTTTTTTAGTTAGTTTGTTAGTGGTTGCTCTAGGGATTATAATATGCATTTTAATTTTTCACAATCTACTTCACATTCATATTAACCTAATTCCAGTAAAATATATACAAGCTTTACACCAATATAGCTCTATTCCCTCCCCCCTTCTTTGTGGTGTTATATATAAAACATATAACACCTTTATATCTTATAAACTCAACAATATAGTGTTTTTATTATTGCTTCATAAAATTATGTATGTTCTAAAGAAGTGAATGAATGGAATAAGAAAAATATATATTATCAAGTCTTTTATATTAACCCATGTAGTCACCATTTTTGGTGCTCTTTTTTTCTCCCTATGGATTTGAGTGACCGGAATAATTTCCTTTCAGCCTGAAAGATATCCTTTACTACTCTTTGTAAAGCAAGTCTTCTAGCAATGAATACACTCAGTCTTTTCTTTTTTTAATCTCGGAATGTCTTTATTACACCCTTATTTTTATTTAAATTTTTAAAATTATGGTAAATATATACATAACAAAACATATGCTATTTCAACATTCTTCACATGTACAAGTAAGTGACATTAATTATGTTTATCATGCTGTTCAACCATAACCATTATCCATTTCCAAAATTTTCCATCACCTTTGAGAGAAGCTCAGTGTCTCTTAAGCAATGAGTCTCCTTTTTCCCTTCCTTCCCACTCACTCCTGGTAACCACAAATAAGCTTTGGTCTCTACACACTTGCTTATTCTAGATATTTCATGTAAGTGGGATCATACAATATTTGTCCTTTTTTGACTGAATTATTTCACTCAGCATAATGTTTTCAAGGTTCATCCATGTTGTAGCACATATCAGGACTTCATTTCTCACATTTACTTTTGAAGAATAGTTTTGCTGCATATAGCATTCTTGACTGACATTTTTTTCCAGCACTTTAAATATATCATTCAACTATCTTTTGACCTCCATTGGTTGAGATGAGAAGTCAAACATTCATTGTGTTCATTCTCCCCTGTATGTGGTGAGTCATTTTTCTCATGCTTCTTTGATGATTTTATTTTTGTCTTTTAGCAATTTGACTAAATTTGTGTGGATCTCTTTGAATTTAGCCTACTTGGGGTTCATCAGTCTTTTGGGATGTGTAGATTAATGTTTTTCTTTAAATTTGGGAAGTTTTCAGCCAGTATTTTGTCAAATATTTTTCTGCCGCTTTCTCTTATCTCCTTCTGGGACTCCCATTTTCACATATGCTGGTGCATTTAATGTTTCTCCACAGGTTTCTGAGGCTCTGTTAAGCTTTTTTTGGTTGTTTTTCTCTTTGTTCTTTAGATTAAATAATTTCTATTGTTCTCTCTTCTAGTTGACTGATTTTTATTCAGCCATTTTGAATCTGCTATTGAGTCCCTTTAGTAAATTTTTCATTTCAATTATTGTACTTCTCAACTCAAGGAATTTCCCTTTGGTTCTTTTTATAATTTATGCCTCTTGTTGAGTGTCTCTGTTTGTTGATTCATTGTCATACTTTCCCTAATTCTTTAAATATGCTTTACTGTAGTCTTTTGAACAAATTTATAATAGTTGTTTGAAGTCTTTACCTGATAAATCCAACATGTGGGAACACTCAGAGACAATTTCTCTTTATTGATTTTTTTTCCTGACTGTAGGTTATACTCTCATTTCTTTTGTCTTATAACTTTTTCTTGATAGCTGGACATTTTAGATATTATATTGTAGTAACCATGGATTCTCATGTTTTCTCTCTGAAGATTCTTGTTGTTGCTGGCTTCATTTGTTTTTATTATTTCTTTGCTCAGTTACTTGCCTGGGCTAAATCTGTGAAATCTGCCTTCCCCATCTGTTTGTACCTGTGGGTGTTTTTGTTCCTTTTTTTCCTGTTTATTTTTTTAAATATTCTTTTCTTTATTGTTAAACCTAGCTTCCTGAGGGTCACCCTTGTGTCTGCACAGGTTAGAAGTTAGTCAATGATTAGACAGATTGTGCTCTACCATCTATAGCAATTTTCTACTAATGGCTCTGTGTGAGAACAAGGGCTCACAGTAAACATACAGGCTTTCTTAAGTCTATCCCAAATTTTTCTTTCTTCTGAGCCATTTCCCATCGCCTACACACATGTATGTAGCTTCTAGGTCAGTCAGAAGTATATGGCTGACGTGGGCTCTCTCAGGTCTTGGTTACATATATGACCTTAACCAGGAATATGCATGCACCAACCACACTTCCTTTGGCTAGTGTTTTAGTTATCTAGTGCTGCTATAACAGAAATAACACAAGCGGATGGCTTTAACAAAGAGAAAGTTATTCTCTCACAGTCTAGGAGGCTAGAAGTTTGAATTAAGGGTGCCAGCTCCAGGGGAAGGCTTTCTCTCACTGTCGGTTCTGGGGAAAAGTCCTTGTCAACAATCTTCCCTGGCTGAGGAGCTTCTCAGAGCAGGGACCCTGGGTCCAAAGGAAGTGTTATTCTCCTGGCTCTTGTTTCTTGGTGGTATGAGGTTCCCACATCTCTCTGCTCGTTTATCTCTCTTTTTTTTTTACTGTACTTTAGACAAAGGCTTATAGAACAAACTAGTTTCTCATTAAACAGTTAGTACACATATTGTTTCATGACATTTGTTAACAACCCCACAACATGTCAACACTCTCCATTCTCGACCTTGGGTTCCCTATACACACTTTCCCTTCCCCCTCCTGCCTTCTAGTCCTTGCCCCTGGGCTGGTGTGCCCCTTTAGTCTCGTTGTGTTTTATGGGCCTGTCTAATCTTTGACTGAAGGGTGAACCTCAGTAGTGACTTCATTACTGAGCTAAAAGGGTGTCCGGGGGCCATACTCTCAGGGTTTCTCCAGTCTCTGTCAGGCCAATAAATCTGGTCTTGTTTTGAGTTAGAATTTTGTTCTACATTTTTCTCCAGCTCTGTCTGGGATCCTCTATTGTGATCTCTATCAGAGCAGTCAGTGGTGGTAGCCAGGCACCATCTAGTTGTACTGGACTTAGTCTTGTGGAGGCCATGGTAGATGTGGTCCATTAGTCCTGTGGACTAATCTTTCCCTGGTATCTTTAGTTTTCTCCATTCTCCCTTCCTCCCGAAGGGGTAAGACCAGTGGAGTATCTTAGATGGCCGCTCACAGGCTTTTAAGACCCCAGACACTACTCACCGAAGTAGAATATAGAACATTTTCTTTATAAACTATGTTATGCCAATTCAGCTAGATGTTACCTGAGACCATGGTCCCCACAGCCCTCAGCCCAGTAACTTGGTCCCTAAGGGAGTTTGGATGTGTCTATGGAGCTTCCATGACCTTGCCTAGTACAAGTTGTGCTGGCTTCCCCAGTATTGTGTACTTTCTCACCCTTCACCAAAGTTACCACTTCTCAATTGTCTATTTCGTGTTTTTTCATCTCCACCCCTGCCCTCCCTTGTACCCATCAAAGATTGTTTCTTTTTGTGTGTAAAACTTTTGTGAGTTTTTATAGTAGTGGTCTCATACAATATTTGTCCTTTTGTGATTGACTTATTTCACTCAGCATAATGCCTTCCAGATTCATCCATGATATGTGATGTTTCACAGGTTCATCATTGTGCTTTATCGTTGTGTAATACTCCACTGTGTGTATGTACCATAGTTTGTTTATCCATTCACTTGTTGATGGGCATCTAGGTTGTTTCCATCTTTTTGCTATTGTGAACAAGGCTGCAATGAACATGGATGTGCATATGTCTATTCGTGTGACAACTCTTATTTCTCTAGGATATATTCCTAGGAGTGGGATTGCCAGATTGTATGGTATTTCTATTTCTAGCTAAGGAAGTGCCATATCATTTTCCAAAATGGTTGTATCATTTTGCATTCCCACCAGCAGTGCATAAGACTTCCAATCTCCCCACAGCCTCTCCAATATTTGTTATTTCCTGTTTTTTTGATATGTGCCAGTAATGCCATGGTGAGATGGTATCTCACTGTGGTTTTGATTTGCATTTCTCTAATGGCTAGTGACTCCCACATGTCTGTCAGTTTGTCGCACTGTGGGGGGCTTGCGTGTTGCTGTGATGCTGGAAGCTATGCCACCAATATTCAGATACCAGCAGGATCACCCATGGTGGACAGGTTTCAGCTGAGCTTCCAGACTAAGACTGACTAGGAAAAAGGACTATATGAAGAAGAAAGGGGCATTAGGATTGGAGGAAGACTCATTAACAATCTGCGATATGCAGATGACACAACCTTACTTCTGAAAGTGAAGAGGACTTGAAGCACTTACTGGTGAAGATCAAAGACCACAGCCTTCGGTATGGATTACACCTCAACATAAAGAAAACAAAAATCCTCACAACTGGACCAATAAGCAACATCATGATAAACGGAGAAAAGACTGAAGTTGTCAAGGACTTCATTTTACTTGGATCCACAATCAACACTCATGGAAGCAGCAGTCAAGAAATCAAAAGATGCATTGCATTGGGCAAATCTGCTGCAAAAGACCTCTTTAAAGTGTTGAAAAGCAAAGATGTCACCTTGAAGACTAAGGTGCACCTGACCCAAGCCATGGTACTTTCAATTGCATCATATGCATGTGAAAGCTGGACAATGAATAAGGAAGACCAAAGAAGAATTGACACCTTTGAATTGTCATGTTGGTGAAGAATACCGAATACACCATGGACTGCCAGAAAAATGAACCAATCTGTCTTGGAAGAAGTACAGCCAGAATGCTCCTTAGAAGGAAATATGGTGAGACTACATCTTACATACTTTGGACATGTTGTCAGGAGGGATCAGTCCCTGGAGAAGAACATCATGCTCGGTAAAGTAGAGGGTCAGCGAAAAAGAGGAAGACACTCAACAAGATGGATTGACACAGTGGCTGCAACAATGGGATCAAGCATAACAATTGTGAGCATGGCACAGGACCAGAGAGTGTTTCATTCTTTGGTGCGTAGGGTCGCTCTGAGTCGGAACCGACCTGACGGCACCTAACAACAACAATGGCTAGTGATTGTGAACATTTCCTCATGTGTCTGTTGGCCGCTTGAATGTCTTCTTTGCTGAAGTACCTGTTCATTTCCTTTGCCCATTTTTAAATAGGATTAGTTGTCTTTCTGTTGTAGATGTGTTGGATTTTCTTGTAGATTTTAGCAATCAGAACTTTGTCTGATTTGTAATAGTCAAAATTTTTTTCCCAGTCTGTAGCTTCTCTTTTTACTCTTTTGGTGAAGTCTTTTGATGAGCATAAGTGTTTAATTTTTAGAAGGTCCCAGTTATGTAGCTTATCTTCTGAAGTTTGTGTTGTTTGTTACGGTTTGTATCCTATTAATGCTGTGTATTATGGTCTCTAGCTTTGATCCTGTTTTTTCTTCTATGTACTTTATAGTTTTTCACTTTATATTTAGGTCCTTGATCCATTTTGAATTAGTTTTTGCATATGGTGTGAGGTATGGGTCCTGTTTCATTTTTTTTTTACAGATGAACATCCAGTTTTGCCAGCACCATTTGTTAAAAACATTGTCTTTTCCCCATTTGATGGACTTTGGGCCCTTTTCGAAGATCAAGTGACTGTAGGTGGATGGATTTACATCTGGGTTCTCAATTCTGTTCCATTGGTCAATGTATCTGTCATTTTACCAGTACCAGGCTGTTCTGACTACCGTAGCTATATAGTAGGTTCTGAGGTCAGGTAGTGTGAGTCCTTCTACTTTATTCTTCTTCTTCAGTAGTGCTTTACTCAGCTGGGGCTTCTTCCCTTTCCATATAAAGTTAATGATGAGTTTTTCCATCTCTTTAAAGAATGTCGTTGGTATTTGGATTGGGATTGCATTGTATTTGTAAATTACTTTGGATAGAATTGTCATGTTCACAATGTTGAGTCTACCTATCCATGAACATGGTATGTTTTTCCATTTATGTAGATCTCTTTTAGTTTCTTGCAGTAGTGTTTTGGAGTTTTCTTTGTATAGGTCTTTTTCATCCCTGGTTATATTTGTTCCTAAGTATTTTGTTTGGGGGGGCTATTATAAATGGTATTGGTCTCCTGATTTCCTTTGCATCATTCTCTTTATTGGTGTATAAGCATCCAACTGATTTTCGTATGTTTATCTTGTATCCTGCTACTCTGTTGAATCTTTCTACTACTTCCTCTAGTTTTCTTGTGGAGTCTTCAGGGTTTTCTATGTATAGTATCATATCATCCGCAAATAGGGACATTTCATTACCAATCTGGAAGCACTTTATTTATTTTTTTATTGTACTGTAGATGAAGGTTTACAGAACAATAGTTTCTCATTAAACAGTTAGAACACGTATTGTTTTATGACAATGGTTAACAACCCACGACATGTCAACAATGTCCCTTCTTAACCTTGAGTTTCTTATTACTAGCTTTCCTGTCCCCTCCTGCCTTCTCGTCCTTGTCCCTGGACTGTTGTGCCCCATTAGTCTTGTTTTGTTTTATGGGGCTGTCTAATCTTTGGCTGAACAGTGAGCTTTGGGAGTGACTTCTTTACTGAGCTAAAAGGGTGTCCAGCGGCCATGCTCTTGGAGTTTCTCCAGTCTCTGTCAGGCCAATACTTCTGTTTTTTTTTGTGAGTTAGAATTCTCTTCTACATTTTTCTCCATCTCTCTCCAGGACCCTCTGTTGTGATCCCAGTCAGAGCAGTCAGTAGTGGTAGCCAGGCACCATCTAGTTGTACTGGACTCAGTCTGGTGGAGGCCGTGGTAGTTGTGGTCCATTATCCTTTGGACTAATCTTTCCCTTGTTTCTTGTTTTCTTCATTCTCCCTTGTTCCCGAAGGGGTGAGACAAGTGGAGTATCTCATATGGCTGCTCACAGGCTTTTAAGGCCCCAGACGCTACTCACCGAAGTAGAATGTAGAACATTTTCTTTATAAATTTTTTATGCCAATTGAGTTAGATGTTCCCCGAGACCATGGTCCCCACAGCCCTCTGTCCAGCAATTCAGTCCCTCAGGGAGTTTGGATATGTCTATGGAGCTTCCATGACCTTTCCTTGTAGAAGTAGTACTGCCTTCCCCAGTACTGTGTACTGTCTTCACCTTCACCAAAGTTACTACTTAACTATTGCCTATTTAGTATTTCCCTCCCCCACCCCTTCCATCCCTCGTAACCAACAAAAATTGTTTCTTTTTGTATGTAAACTTTTTCATGAGTTTTTACAGTAGAGGTCTCGTACAATATTTGTCTTTTTGTGACTGACTTATTTCACTTAGCATAATGTCCCCCAGTTTCATCCATGTTATGAGATGCTTCACAGATTCACCACTGTTCTTTATTGTTACATAGTACTCAACCGTGTGTATGTACCATAGTTTGAATATCTATTCATCTGTTGATGGGCATGTAGGTTGTTTCCATCTTTTTGCTATTGTGAACAATGCTGCAGTGAACATGGGTATGCATGTGTCTATTCATGCGACAGCTCTTATTTCTCTAGGATATATACCTAGGAGTGGGATTGCTGGATCATATGGTATTTCTATTTCTAGCTAAGGAAGCACCATATCATTTTCCAAAATGGTTGTATCATTTTGCGTTCCCACCAGTAGTGCATAAGACTTCCGATCTCCCCGGAGCCTCTTCAACATTTGTTATTTCTAGTTTTTATTGATTTCTGCCGGTAATGCCGGTATCTCACTGTGGTTTCAATTTGCATTTCTCTAATGACTAGTGATCGTGAGAATTTCCTCATGTGTCTGTTGGCTGCTTGAATGTCTTCTTTGGTGAGGTGTCTGCTCATTTCCTTTGCCCATTTTTAATTGGATTATTTGTCTTTTTGTTTTAGTGGTGTTGGATTTTCTTGTAGATTTTAGACATTAGATCTTTGTCTGGCTTGTAATGTCCAAAAATTTTTTCCCAGCCTGTAGGTTCTCTTTTTACTCTTTTGGTGAAGTCTTTTGATGAGCATAAGTGTTTAATTTTTAGAAGATCCCAGTTATCTAGCTTATCTTCTGGAGTTTGTGCATTGTTGGTTATGGTTTGTGTTAGGGCCT
>NW_004444002.1:11959447-11983444 GCF_000243295.1 Trichechus manatus latirostris
ATCACATCATCTGCAAACAGGGACAGTTTAACTTCTTCATTACCAATTTGGATGCCCTTTATTTCTTTTTCTTGGCTTATTGCTCTAGCTAGGACTTGCAGCACAATGATAAATAGGAGTGGTGATAAAGGGCATCCTTGTCTTGTTCCTGTTCTCAAGGGGAATGTTTTCAGCCTCTCTCCATTAAGAATGCTGTTGGCCTTTGGTTTTGCATAGATGCCCTTTATTATGTTTACAAATTTCTCTTCTTTATCTATTTTATTGAGAGTTTTTATCAGGAATGCGTGTTGGACTTTGTTGAATGCCTTTTCTGTGTCAATTGAGATGATCATGAGATTCTTTTCTTTCATTTTATTTATGTGGTGGATGTATTGATTTTCTAATGTTGAACCATCCTTGCATACCTGGTATGAATCCTACTTGGTCGTGGTGCATTATTTTTTTGAAATTATGCTGACTTCTATTGGTTAGAATTTTGTTGAGAATTTTTGCATGCATATTCATGAGAGATATTGGTCTGTAATTTTCTTTTTTTGTGGCATCTTTGCCTCGTTTTTTTTTTTATCGCTGTTACACTGGCTTCATAGAATGAATTTGGAAGTGTCGCTTCCTTTTCTATGTTCTGAAATAGTTTGAGTATTACTGGTATGAGCTCTTCTCTGAATGTTCGGTAGAAGTCTCCAGTGAAGCCATCTTGGGCAGGACTTTTTTTGTTGGAAGTTTTTTTTATTACCTGTTCAGCCTCTTCTCTTGTTATGGGTCTATTCAGATTTTCAACATCACTTTGTGGTAGTTTGGGTAGAGAGTGTGTTTCCAGAAATTTATCTATTTCCTCTAAGTTTTCAAATTTATTGAAGTATTTTTTTTCATAATAATCTCTAATGATTCTTTTTTATTTCAGTTGAGTCTGTTGTAATGTCCCCCATTTCATTTCCTGTTTGTGTTATTTTCATCCTCTCCTGTTTTTCTTTTGTCAGTCTGGCCAGTGGTTTGTCAATTTTGTTGATCCTTTCAAAGAACCAACTTTTGGTTTTGCTGATTCTTTCTATTGTTTTTCTATTCTTTATGTATTTATTTCTGCTCTGATCTTTATTATTTCCTTTCTTCTAGTGGTTGTGGGCTTTTTTGCTGTTCTCTTTCTATTTGTTAAAGTCGTGTAGTTAATATTTTGATTTTGTCTGTTTCTTCTTTTTTGATGTGTACATGTATTGCTATATATTGTCCTCTGAGGACTGCCTTGCTGTTTCTCAGAGGTTTTGGTATGATGTGTTTTCATTCTCATTTGATTCTAGGAATTTTTTTATTCCATTTCTGATCGCTTCTATTACCCAGTGGTTTGTAAGCAGGGTGTTATTCAGTTTCCATGTAATTGATTTTTTTCTTTGCTCTTCCTGTTGTTAATTTCTACCTTTATGCTGTTGTGGTCAGAGATGATGCTTTGTATTATCTCAACATTTTGTATCTTGTTAAAGATTGCTCTGTGGCCTAAGAAGTTGTCTATTCTGGAGAATGTTCCATGTGTTTTGGAAGAGAATGTGTACTCTCAGGTATTGGTGGAGGGTTTTTTATATGTATATGAGGTCAAGTTGGCTGATTGTGCCTTTTAGGTCTTCTGTATCTTTGTTGAGTTTCTTTCTAGATGCTCTGTCCTTGACCAACGGTGGTGTGTTGACGTCTCCTATTATTATTGTGGAACTGTCAATTTCTCTTTTAAGTGCTGTTAGAGTTTGTTTTATGTATTTTGGAGCCCTGTCATTGAGTGTGTATATGTTTATTATGGTTATGTCTTCATGCTGGATCGGCCATTTAATCATTATATAATGTCCTTCTTTGTCTTTTATGGTGGATTTTGTTTTAAAGTCTATTTTATCTGAGATTAGTATTGCCACTCCTGCTCTTTTTTGGTAGCTGTTTGCTTGATATATTTTTCTCCATCCTTTGATTTTTAATAAATTTACGTCTTTTTTTCTGAGATGTGTCTCTTGTAGACAGCATATTGATGGATCCTTTTTTTTTTTTTAACCCATTCTGTCACTCTCTGTCTCATCGGTGCATTTAGGCCATTTATATTCAGTGTAATTATTGATAGGTGTGAGTTTCTTGCTGTCATTTTGTACTTTTTTTTTTCTTTTCATGGTGCTGACGTTTTATTTGTTCCTCTTACTCTGCTGTGCTGAATTCCTTTTGTTTGTGGATTTTTTTATTCATTTCTTTTGTTTTTGTAGGTTTTGTTTTTACTGAGATTTTATTTTTTCTTCTTGATTTTGATGAGTAGATTTGTTAACTTTCTTTGTGGTTACCTTGAAATCTATCCTTATCTTCCTAGGTTTGAACCAGTCCAGTATTACTTGGTATCGCCTTGCCTTCCTCTCTATTAGAAGGTTGTGTGCCTACACCGTTTACTCTCTCTTTTATTGTTCTGATGTTGTTGTCATTTACAGATTAACCTCTCTGGTTCTCTGTTGTTATTCTTTTGGTTTGGATAGCCCTTGAGAGTTCATTTCCTAGGTTAGTATCTGGCTGATATGATCCTGTGTCCTAGATTCAGCCTGTGGTATGATGTTGTTTGTTCTCAGACCGAAGGACTCCCTTTAATAATTCTTGTAGTTTTGGTTTGGTTTTTACATATTCCTTAATTTCTGTTTATCTGGAAATGTCCTAAGTTCACCATTGTCTTTGAATGAGAGATTTGCAGGATATTTTATTCTTGGTTGGCTTTTTTTTTCTTTCAAAATTTTATATGTGTCATACCATTGTCTTCTTGCCTGCATGGTTTCTGCAGAATAATCCGAGCTTAGTCTTATTATTTCTCCTCTGTATGTGAGTTTTTGTTTTTCTTGAACTGCTCTCAGGATTCTTTCTTTGTCTTTGGTTTTACCGAGTGTGATTATGATATGTCTTGGTGTTATTCTTTTCAGGTCTATCATATATGGGGTTTGTTGAGCTCAGGTAGTAGGCTCTTCATCTTTCATTATATTAGGGAGTTTTCTGTCAGCAATTCTTCATGATCCTCTCTTTGTTTTCTGTTTTCTCCCCCTGTTCTGGAACTGCAATCACTTGCAAGTTTTTGCTTTTTATTGTATCCCACATAATTATCAAGGTTTCTTCATTTTTCTTTGTTCTTTTTTCTGATTTTTCCTCAAAGTTGTATCCAAGTGTTTGTCTTCAGTTTCACTGATCCTGTCTTCCATCATTTCAAACCTGCTCCTCAGCCCTTCTATGACACTGTCCATTTTTGAAATCTTGTTGCTTATCTTTTGGATTTCTAATTGTTTTTTTGTATGATTTCTAGTTGTGAATTTATTTTAGCATTTTGTTCTTGTATTATTTTCCTGAATTCTATTTTTTGATCTATACTTTCTGTGAATTTATCTGCCTTTTCCATGAATTTGTCTGTTTTTTACTTCATTTTTGTCTGCTTTTTGCTTCAACTCTTGGATAGCTCTGAATATTAGAGATTTGAATTCCCTATAGGTAGTTCTAGTGCTTTTTCTTCTACTGGAAAGACATCTGGTGTTTTATTTTGGACGCCTACTGGAACCATCCTGTCCTGTTAATGTATATATTTTGATATTGTCTGCTGTCTTTGAGACAGTCAGTAGTTATTTTCTTCTTCTACTGATTGTAGATGTGTTTGTTTCATCCTACTTTATTATTTGGTTATGTCTAGTAGGTGGGCTGTGCATTCTTTATTGTTTGCTTGTCTGTGGGCCCGATACTTTTCACCTCCTTGTCCAATGGGCAGGGCCAGTCACTCAGCTATGGTGCAGCAAGGCAGGTCCAGCTGAAGGGGAGTTGCTGGGATGAGTTGTTTGTGGAATGTACTAGGGCTGACAGGGTGGGCCTGGAATCAGTGCAGGGCAGGTTCTGGTAGGTCATGCCTGTGCTGCTCGATGGTGTGATGTTCAGTGCACGGTGCAGTTAGCAAGGAAGGATGCAGGAGATTCTTATGTGTGGAGCTAAGAGGGGTATGGCAAAGAGAGAGAAACAGGAGCCAAAAACAAACAAAGAGTGCTAAGGGAGCTTGCCATTGGAGTGGAGAGATGAGAAACCTAGAAGTGGAGAAAAACAAAAAGGAAAAAAGAAAGAAAAAGGGTAAAAGGTAAATAAATAAAAATGAGAAAACACATAAAAAAAATAAAAATAAATCCCCCAGGGATCTCACTCTTCTGGCTGCAAGGACCAGTGAAATGGCTCCCAGTCTGCAAAGTACAGCCTTGTTAGAAGGGGTAGAGATGTCACACAGCATCTGGTATTCAGGAGACAGGAAAAGAAGGTAAGAATACAGAGTGAGAAATGAAGAAAGACAAAAAGGGAAAAAAGAAAACAAAATATCCCCAGGGATCCCACCAGCGCGGCTACACAGACCAGGGAAGTGGCTCCCAAGCTGCGCTGTACAACTTGGCTAGAAGGGGCTCCCAAGCTGCAAAAAGAAAAAAGAAAACAAACAAACAAACAAAACAGAACAGAACAAAACAAAGAAAAAAAGCCCCGGGAACCCACAAAGATGGTGACGCAGGCCGGGGAAACAGTGGTCCTTCACAGCCTTTCATGAAGAAGCAAAGATGGCACATGGAGCCAGGTGTTTGAGAGAAAGGAGGGAGAGGTGGTCAGAGGTACAGAAGAAACCAAAAGAAGTGGAAAAAAGCAATACCAGCAACAAACAAATGGCACTCAGGGAGCTGGCCAGCGTGGGCAGGGTAAATCTGCCTCTCAGCCAAGAGACTGTGGCTGGCGGGAAGCAGAGGAGGCTGAGGGGTGGGGGGGAAGAAGGGTGGGGTGTGGGAAAGTGTATATTGCTGGTTAGTGGGTGCTCTGTCTCCTGCTGAGAGCTCCATGAAGCTGCTTTCCTGTACTCCCTGTCTGCCAATCTCTGACAGGAGTCCAAGATGGCAAACCCATGCTTTGTTAGGTGATAGGGGACCTCTGCACGTATCTCTCCTAGTTCTCTGTTCTCTGTCAGTTTCTTATTCCATTCCGTGCTTGGCTGAGTTCTTTATCTCTTCATTTGATGCTTAGGATTCCAGGATTGACGTTTGTCTCAGTTTTACTTAGTTTTTTGGGTCTTTGCTGTGGAGGGACTGCGTGGTGCTTCTGTCTATAGCGCCATGTTGGCTCCTCCACTTCTTGTTTCTCTCTTTTATATCTCAAAAGAGATTGGCTCAAGACACAATCCAATCTTGTACATTGAGTCCTGCCTCATTAACATGACTGCCGCTAATCTCATCTCATCAATGTCATAGAGATAGGATTTATAACACATAGGAAAATCACATCAGATGACAAAATGGTGGACAATCACACAATACTGGGAATCATGACCTAGCCAAATTAATACATATATTTTTGGGGAACACAATTCAGTACATAACATTCTACCTTTTGGCCCACAAAAATTCATGTCCTTGCCACATGTATAACAAATTCACCCATCATATCATAACAAAAGTCTTAAATCAACTCCACGTCTAAACTCCAAAACTTTCTCATCTGTGAGATCTAGAATACAAGTTATCTGCTTCCAAAGTACAATGGTGGAACAGGCACAAGCTAGACATTTTCATTGCAAATGGGAGAAACTGGAGGGAAAGAAGGGATAACAGGCACCAAGCAAATCAGCAGAACACATTACATTAGCCCTCAAGGCTTTGAAAATAATAATCTGTTCTCTGAGACCATTTGCACCATGGCCCAGCCCTGCAGACTCTAGGTATTGGCCGTGCTCTCCAGATTCTGAGTGGTGGCCCCTCGGCCCTGGGCTTCAGCTCTGCCTTCCAGGCCTGCTGGAATGGCAACTCTGCTCCCTCAGCTTTAGATGTACCATTCTCCTAGTTCATCTGAGTGGCAACTCCACTCTTAGAAACTCCAGAGGCCATGGCTCCACCCTTTGAGACCCAGAGGTAGTGGCCATACACTTTGAAATTGAGGCAGCTTGGCTTCTTGTGTTCCTTGTCTCTTCAGCTTCTGCTTCCTGGTTCCTTGGCCTCTTGGCCCCTAGGGCCTAACTGCCAGTGTCTACCATACTGGGATAGGTGTTCCAAAGCTCTGTAGCTCCATCAATAAGTGCCTGGAGGCACCCTACTCTGCCAGTGAACTTCGGCCGGAAGGCACTCAGCTCTTGCTCCATGGGTCGGCAAGCCTAGATTCACCGATGAGCGCCTGGAGGCACCCTACTCAGCTAGGAAGCCTCTGCTCTCTCACTCTGTGGGTTGGCTCCAGAGCTGTCTCACTCTGGTCTTCTGGTTCTGCTGCTGCTTCTCACCATCTGTGTTATCTCCAGTGTAACAGCTCTTCCCATTTCCTTCTGAGTTCTCACCAGAATTTTCTTTGATGTCCACAATTCCACCAACAGTCTCTTCAAGGTAATCTAGGCTTTTATCATTAGGCACTTACATCTTTTCCAGTCTCTATCCATTCACAGTTTCAAAAACTGCTACCACATTTTATGTATCTGTCATAGCAGCACCCCACTCTCGGTACCAAACCCTGTCTTTGTTATTTAGCTTTGCTATAACAGAAATACCACAAGTGGATGGCTTCAACAAAAAGAAATTTATTCTCTCACAGTCTAGGAGGCTAAAAGTCCAAATTCAGTGTGCCAGCTCCAGGAGAAGGCTTTCTTTCTTTGTCGGCTCTGGGGGAAGTTCCTTGTCATCAATCATATATTCCCCGGCTGAGGAGCTTCTCAGAGCAGGGACCCTGGGTCCAAAGGACGCACTATTCTCCTGGCTCTTGTTTCTTGGTGGTATGAGGTCCCCATGTCTCTCTGTTTGCTTCTTTCTTTTATCTCAAAAGAGATTGGCTCAAGACTCAGTTCAATCTTGTACATTGAGTCCTGCCTCATTAACATGACTGCCGCTAATCCCATCTCATCAACATCATAGAGACAGGATTTAGAACACATAGGAAAGTCATTTCAGATGACAAATGGTGGACAATCACACAATACTGGGAATCACGACCTAGCCAAATTGATACAGATATTTTTTGGGGACACAATTCAATCCGTGACAGTTAGTAAAGACATTGTCCCTCCCCACTTGCTGTCCTTCCCCAGCTGATTGTCACTTGTACCAACAATACTACTGGACATGGGGATTGCCAATTACTCCTTTGACTTCAGTTGAGAAGGTGCTAATCTTCATGGCCTGCTTCACCCTGGCATAACCTCTATACTGGCTGACTGGGTGGGGAATGAGAGAAGCTCCAGGACAGAATGCCACAGAGTCCCATTGTTCTTACCTGAAGTTCAGCAGTTGTTCAAGCATAAATACTTCTCAGATTGTTGCATGCCTTTGGTTGATTTCTAGAGTGCCAAACTTGCTATTTTTATTAATCTTGTCCAGTTGTATAGTGACTTTTGTCGGAAAGGATTTGCTAATGTCCTCATTCAGTTATGTTCCTATAGAAGAGTTTCAAGCAGGGAAATGACATATAAGGATTTCCAGGATAGAAAGGTCAATCTAGCTAATATATAGAGGAGGGCCTTTGTGGGAAAATTTTGGAAGCAGAGAGATCAGTTAAGAAGCTACTGAAGTAGCACAGGTGAAAGATGTTGGGGGCTGGGACTCAGTTGTTGTCAATGAAGATGAAGAAAAGTAGATGAACTGGACATCTATATCAAATGCTGAAACCAAAGCCATTGCAATAGTCCAGTTAAGATCTGGCCTTACAACTAAGTCCAGATCTAGAACAATGGAAGTAGAAATGAAAAGTAAGAAACATTTAAAAGAGATAATAACTTGGGAAGGTTGCAAAGACTTGGAACCTGATGGGAGAATTAGAATATGTTGTTGGTGAGGGAAAGAGGGAGTTTGAGTCTGGATTACTGTGAGGATTAAAGGACCAGACAGGAAAAAAGAAACAAAGGATGGGGACAGGTTGTGGGAAAAAAGGAAAAGAAGGACTATTACGAGTTCAGTTTTAGAAAAGTTTAATTTTGAAAAGCTATGGAGACATACAAATGGAAATGCCTAGTAAACAGTTGAAGATGTAGGTCCGCAGCTCAGGAGTAAGAAAGAGCTACAAATGTAACAGGAAAACAGTAGTATTTGGGAACAAATGTGTCCACAAACTGGGGCACATCTTTGGTGTTACTCTTTTTAAAACTAAAGTTTGGTCCTACATAATCTCTTATATGTATCTATGACTCCAAGCAGGGTTTTTTGTTTGTTTGTTTGTTTGTTTGTTTGTTTTATGCTTTTGTTTTGGAGGAGTAAGGGAAAGAGTGGTCATCTGGGGAGGAACATAGAAAGACTAGGTAAAAGAGTGTGGGTAGGGAAGAAATTGAGAGGGAAAGAGAAAGAAAGCACATAATGCATATCAAAAGCTTCTTCCATCATCATCCCCTTAAAACTATGATTGTGCTAATCCCTCCACCCTGCAGTTTTCAATGAAAAGTTCACCTTGCATCCTGAGTATCTGTCTGTCTGTGTCTTGCTTGCTTTGGCCTTGTCTTTGTCTTTCTCTGTCTCTTCTAGTTTCTTTAACAAGATCCTCTTTACTGATTTATCTAAGGGGACTTTTTCATTCTTCACTAGCTCAATATTTTGTCCTGGGGTTAGTCCAGGTTTCTCTAAAAGGCTAGCAACTCCACCTGAGAATGCATGGGCAAGTTGCCCCGAATATATCTCTGAACTTCCACTAGATGGCAATGTCTGGGAACTTTACTAACCTGGCCTAGACATTCCTCAGTGCCTGACCGCTCAGTGATGGGGGGTGGTTTCACTTGGTTATTCTGCTTGTTGGCTGTTGCAACCAATTACTAACAGAAGACTCTAGACCTAGCTGGATCCCTTTGTCCATAACAGAAGAAAATTCATGTTTGTAAAACACTTAGATCCTGAAGAGCTTGTTCTCTAATTTGGTGAGTGAATTCCCCCACCTCTATTCTCACACAAGTTGCCAGCCACAAACCTTCCGTTAGATGCCTTTTTATGCTCTCTTCAGCTGTTGTTTGTTGTTTGGTTTGGTGTCAAGATTAATTACCCTCTCCTCCCCAGCCTGGTTAGCAAAGCTAGTCTGCTACTCTTTTCTCACTTTGAATATGGGCTTGTAGAATCATGTGCTGTCAAAACTTGAAGGGCTATTAGTCTTCACTGAGTCCAACCCCATTGTTTAGAGATGGGGAAACTGAGGCACAGAAAGGTGCAGAGACTTATTCAAGGTCAAACAAAGAATTCAAGGCAGAGTCCTATGGGTCAGAGTCTCATGTCATACTTGTAATAATCAATAAAACAATCAGAATTGGAAAAGAAAGTGGCCCCAAATAAGTAAAGCATTAATGAAGAAGAGCAAAGTAGGAGGTCTCATACTATCTGGTCTCAGAAACTACTATACAGCCAAGATAGCCAAAACATCCTGGTACTGGTACAAAGACAGCCACAGAGAACAATGGAACAAAATTGAGGAAACAGACGTAAATCCATCCATCTACAGACAGCTGATCTTTGACAAAGGGCAAAGTCCATTAAATGGGGAAAAGACAGTCTCTTTAACAAATGGTGCTGGCAAAACTGCATGTCCATTTGTAAAAAAATGAAACAGAACACATACCTCACACCATACACAAAAACTAACTCAAAATGGATCAAAGACCTAAGTATAAAACTTTAAACTATAAAGATCATGGAAGAAAAAATAGGGACATTGCTACAGGCCTTAATATATGACACAGTAGAATACCAAACATAACTAAAAATTCACAAACAGCAGAAGATGAACTAGATAAATGAAGACCTCCTAAAAATTAAACACTTATGCTCATGAAAGACTTTTCCAAACGAGTAAAAAGAGAACTTACAGACTGGGAAAAAATTTTTGGCTACGACACATCCAACAAGGATATAATCTCTAAAATTTATAGAAAACTTCAACACCCCAAAAATAAAAAGAAAAATAATCCAATTAAAAAATGGGCAAAGGATATGAACATACACTTCACTAAAGAGGCCATTTGGATGGCTAACAAACACATGGGGAAATGCTCATGACCATTAGCCATTAGAGAAATGCAAATCGAAACTACAATGAGACACCATCTCACCCTGACATTACTGGCATGAATCAAAAAAAAAACCAAAAACAAAAACAAACCAGAAAATACCAAATGTTGGAGAGGCTGTGAGGAGATTGGAACTCTTATACACTGCTGGTGGGAATGTAAAATGGTAAACCACTTTGGAAAACAGTATGGTGCTTCCTTAAAAAGCTAGAAATAGTAATGCTATATGACCCAGTAATCCCACTGCTAGGTCTATACCCTAAAGAAATAAGAGCTGTGACACGAATAGACATATGCACACCAATGTTCATGGCAGCATTATTCACAATAGCAAAAAGATGGAAACAACCTAAGTGCCCATCAACAGATGAATGGATTAACAAACTGTGGTACAGACACAATGGAATACTACACTACAATAAAGAATAATCATGAATCCGCAAAACATCTCACAACATAGATGAATTTGGAGGACATTATGCTGAGTGAAATAAGTCAATCACAAAAGGGCAAATATTGTATGAGACCACTATTATAAAGAAATAAGAAAAGGTTTACATATAGGAAAAAAGAAACAAAAATATTCTTTGATTGTTACCAGGGATAGGAGGAGGAGGGAGGGAAAATTACCAAATAGATAGAAGACATGTGTTGATATTGGTGAAGGGAAAGACAATACACAATATGGAAGAAGTCAGCAAAACGGGACTAAGGCATGGGAGGACACTGAGAGGAATGCAAGAACAAAGGGCAACAATGGTAATTACTATAGCATAGACAATCCTGTAACAACAGAATTAACAAACACTAATTTATGAATGGATACATAGGTCGATGGATATGCCAAGAGGAGTGGGAAGGTGTAAGGGAACACACCCACCTACAGATATAGGTTTGGTGGTGGATATTGCTATATACATAACTATAGGTGCTGCTTATATATTAATATAGACAATAGAGCACACAAGGGCTACAGTCAGGGCAACTTCTTAGACATAACCAAACATCTTGCAGAATGAAGTTCCTAGACTCAAAGGTGAAGGACCATAGATTCAGGGGTCATCTGTGTCAATTGGCACAACATAGTTCATAAAGATAAAGTTCTGCACCCTACTTTGATGAGTAGTGCCTGGGGTCTTAAAAGCTTTCAAGCACCATTTAAGATACATCTATTAGTCTCTACCATCCAGAGCAAAGAAGAGTGAAGAAAACCAAAGACTCAAGGGAGCAATTAGTCCAAAGGACTAATGGACCACATACACCACAGCCTATGCCACCTGAGACCAGAAGAACTAGATGGTGCCCGGCGACCACTACTGATCACTCTAACTCTGATCACAACAGAGGGTCCTGTACAGAGCGGGACAAAAATTGTAGAACAAAAAATCAAATTCACAAAAAAGACCAGACTTACTGGTCTGACAGAGCCTGAAGGAACCGCCAAGACTATGACCCTAAGACATCCTTCTGAAATGGAACTGAACTGAAGCCATTTCTGGAGACCACCTTTTAGCCAAACCATAGGCAGGCCCATAAAATAAACAATATCACCTGAGAGGAATATGCTTCTTAGAACAATCAATTATATGGGATCAAAAGGGTGGCATTTGACTACTATAAGAACTCAAGAAAAGATTTAAACACAGAAGAAAACATTCTTTGATGGTTACGAGGGTGGGGAGGGTGGGAGAGGGGTATTCACTAACTAGACAGTAGACAAGAATTATCTTAGGTTAAGGGAAGGACAACACACACTACATGGAAAGTCAGCACAACTGGACTAAACCAAAGCTAAGAAGTGTCCTGAATACAACCAAACACTTTGAGGGACAGAGTAGCAGGGGCAGGGGTCTGGGGACCATGCTTTCAGGGGACATCTACGTCAATTGGCATAACAAAGTTTATTAAGAAAATGTTCTGCATCCCACTTTGGTGAGTGGCGTCTGGGGTCTTAAAAGCTAGCAAGCAGCCATCTAAGATGCATCAATTGGTCCCAACCCACATAGAGTAAAGGTGAATGAAGAACACCATAGACACAAGGAAAGTATTACCCAAGAGACAGAAAGGGCCACATAAATCAGAAACTTCATTAGCCTGAGACCAGAAGATATAGATGATGCCCGGCTACCACCAATGACCGCCCTGGCAGGGAACACAACAGAGAGTCCCTGTCAGAGCAGGAGAAAAGCTGGGTGCAGAACTCAAATTCTAGTAAAAAGACCAGACTTAATGATCTGACTGAGACTGGAGGAACCCCTGAAGGCATGGCTCCCGGATTCTCTGTCACCCCAGAACTAAAACCATTCCTGAGGCCAACTCTTCAAAGTTTAGACTGGACTATGGGACATAAAATGATACTCGCAAAAACTGTGCTTCTTAGCTGTAGTAGATATTTGAGACTAAATGGGCAGCTCCTGTCTGGAGGAGAGACAAGAAGGCAGAGAGGGTCAGGAGCAGGTTGAATGGACACGGGAACTCAAGGGTGGAAGGGAGGGGTGTGCTGTCACAGTATAGGGAGAGCAATTAGGGTCACATAACAATGTTTGTATAAATTTTTGTATGAGAGACTAACTTGAAACGTAAACTTTCACTTAAAGTACAACAACAAAAATAAAAAGTGGCATTTAAGCAATGATAAGAATGCAGGAAGGGATAGAAAATCTAAAAGAAAGGAACGAGGGAACCTAGTACAGAAATGGGGAGAGTGCTGACACATTGTGGGAAATGAAACCAATGATATGGGATACTTTATGTACAAACTATTGAATGAGAAACTAATTTGCTCTTTAAACTTTCACCTAATGTGCAATAAAAAATTTAAAAAAACAATCAGAAGATCATTGTTAACCCATTAATTGTGTTATCATAGCTAGGAAAGGGAGAGGGACAAGAGGTATAAGGCATGGTACTTGTCCTCCTGGCACTTAGAATCTAGTTGGGAAGATAGACTTACATGCAAAGGGAAAGAATTAATGCATTGTGTTATAAGGCAATGTAAGAAAAATGCTAAAGTAGGTGTGAGTGGCACAGAGATTCAGAGGAGAGCTCTGAGGGGAAACAGGGAAATGGGTGGGACTGGAGGGGTTGAGAATGAGGTGAATGAGATCTGAAATTCAAGGAGTTTTCAGGGACCAAGGCTTAGGCTGGCTTAAGCAGAGGGTGCGGGTCAAAGCGAAAAGTTAAGACTAGACTGGTGGGCTGGGACCAGATTGTGCAGGCCCTTAAGTGCCAGGCTAATTTCCTACGAATGCTAAACAAGAACTTTCAAACTGAAAAATTATGCTGAGGCTTGCTTCCCTACAGTTGACCCCTAGGGACTCAATCAAGAGGGACTCGGATCTTCTCTTACTCTGAACCCCTTGCAATTTGTTTCCATCCCCCACCAACTCATGGGAGTCCGAGCACCTGGCCTCTGCATCTCAGAGCTCCTTTTGTCACAGGGGCTTTTCAGAAGGGTTGGAGACCTCTTGACAGCTGAGCAATACCTATAGGAGGTGAGCATGGCTTCATACAAACTCGAAAAGAGGCCTTGAAAGAAAAGGGCTCTTTAAAAGCAGCCTGAACATGGGAATGATCCAAGCAAGAGTCCTTTTGGATTGTAAAGGGCACATTAGGGCCCAAGCAGCCTGGCTGGTCACATTCAAAGACAAACAAAGCAAGTCTCCCTCCCTTTCTCAACTCTCTCTTCATATCCCCAAACGGCTTGTGGTCTGTCTTTCTACCCTGGCACAGTGGGCACCCCATCTCAGCACCCTCTACCATCTGCCTTTACTCCTGCCATTTGCTGCACCTCCCCCTCCCACCCCCACCCACCCCCCAGGCCGCCATGCCATGCCCTGCATCTTGGCCTCTGTTTGATCCAGGGCCTGGCACATAGTAGGCACTCAATAAATAGCATTCCCTTCTTTTGGAAGAGCCTGAGAGATTATCCAGGCCTTTGAAACCACTTCAGAGGCCGTTGTGGATAGGGGTCATTGGGGAGCAGGCAGGCCACAGTCCCGCACACTTGATTCAACAAAAAGAACTCTATTTTTACATATTTTGTAGTTTGGACATCAGGGACAGATTTTCTTTTGGAGGAGGAAGGAAAGGTTCTCATTGATCTAATGTCTTCATTTTCTAGATGAGGTGAGTGAGGTACAGAGTCACTTTAGGCAGAGTCAGGAAGAAGTCCCAGGTTTCCTCATTCCCTTTCACCACTTGCTTTTAAACTATGGGCCTTATGGTGCCTGGAATCCATGGAAATGCCTCAGGTCTTACCAAGGGAAAGATTCTGTTCCCCTTAACCCCTTACCCAAGAAGCTCCACTGTTATTGTCTCCTACGTTGGAATTCTGCATGTTGTTACTGTTAGGTGCCATCGAGTCAGTTCTGACTCGTAGCGACCCTATGTACAACAGAGCGAAACACTGCCGCATCCTGGGCCATCCTCACAATCATTGTTAAATGCTTGAGCCCATTGTTGTAGCCACTGTGTCAATCCATCTTGTTGAGGGTCTTCCTCTTTTTCGCTAGCCCTCTACTTTACCAAGCATGATGTCCTTCTCCAGGGACTGGTCCCTTCTGATAACGTGTTCAAAATATGTAAGACAAAGTTTTGCCATCCTTGCTTCTAAGGAGCATTCTGGCTGTACTTCTTCCAAGACAGATTTGTTCGTTCTTTGAATTCTGCATAAGAATTCATTAAACAAATGGTTCCACTGCTAAAAGCAATTGCCCCTCACCATAAATTATGTTAGCACTAAATACCAAAAGGACCAAATAGCTAGGCATTAAAATGGAAAGGAAATTTCCCAGTCAGGGAGCAGACTGATTCCAAGGGACCAACTCAGAGACTGATTTTTCTAGACTTATTAAATAGCCAGATGCATCTGAGATTGGTGAAAAAAATAATGCAATTAAAAATAAAGACGTTATATGGGCACCATCTCAATCCATCTCATTCAGTGTTTCATTCTGTTGTACACAGGGTCGCCATGAGTCGGAATCGACTCGACGGCAACTAACAACAATTGCACCATGTCTTTATCTGTGAGGCAAATAGGCTGCAAATCAAAATGAGGGAGCAAGGCCATAGACACATCCAAACTCCCTGAGGGACCAAATTACTGGGCTGAGGGCTCTGGGACCACGGTCTCGGGGAACATTTGGTTTAATTGGCATAGCGTAGTTTATAAAGAAAATGTTCTACATTCTACTTTGGTGAGTAGCGTTTGGGGTCTTAAAGGCCTGTGAGCAGCCATCTAAGATACTCCGCTGGTCTCACCCTGTCTGGAGCAAGGGAGAATGAAGACAACTAAAGACACAAGGGAATGATTAGTCCAAAGGACTAATGGACCACAACTACCATGGCCTCCATCATACTGAGTCCAGTACAACTAGATGGTGCCCTGCTACTACCACTGACTGCTCTGACAGGAATCACAACAGAGGGTCCCGGACAGAGCTGGAGAAAAATGTAGAACAAAATTCTAACTTACAAAGAAAGACCAGACTTACTGGCCTGACAGAGACTGGAGAAACCCTGAGAGTATGGCACCCGGACACCCTTTTAGCTCAGTAATGAGGTCACTCCTGAGGTTCACCCTTCAGTCAAAGATTAAACAGGCCCATAAAACACAACGAGACTAAAGGGGCACACCAGCCCAGGGGCAAGGACTAGAAGGCAGGAGGCAGACAGGAAAGCTGGTAATAGGGAACCCAAGGTCGAGAAGGGAGAGTGTTGACATGTCATGGGGTTGTTAACCAATGTCATAAAACAATATATGTACTAACTGTTTAATGAGAAACTATTTGTTCTGTAAACCTTCATCTAAAGTACAATCAAAAATAAAAATAAAAAAAAGCTATTAAATTTGCAAAAAAATATTGCTGGGTCATATGGTAGCTCTATTTTTAATTATTTACCCCCACCCCCGACTTTATGATTATTTTTTCTTTTTTTTTTGTTGTACTTTAGATGAAGGTTTACAGAACAAATAGTTTCTCATTAAACAGTTAGTACACACACTGTTTTATGACAATGCTTTTCTGTCCGCCTCCTGCCTTCTAGTCCTTGCCCCGGGGCTTGTGTGGCCCTTTATTCTTGTTTTGTTTTATGGGCCTGTCTCATCTTTGGCTGAAGGGTGAACCTCAGGAGTGACCTCATTACTGAGCTGAAAGGATGTCCGGGGGCCATACTCTCGAGGTTTCTCTAGTCTCTGTCAGGCCAGTAAGTCTGGTCTTTCTTTGTAAAAAGCTGGTAATAGGGAACCCAAGGTCAAGAAGGGAAAGTGTTGACATGTCGTGGGGTTAGTAACCAATGTCACAAAACAATATGTGTACTAACTGTTTAGTGAAAAGCTAGTTTGTTCTGTAAACCTTCATCTAAAGCACAATAATAAAAATAAAATTGTAAAAAAAAATGAGGGAGCAAGGGAAACAGGTGCACTGATGCTAAAGTATAAACTAGTCAAGAGTTACCTTCTTGGAACCTGGGATATTTTGAGTAGCCTCTGTCTGAAAATAATCAACAGGCAGTCACGGACAGAGGTGACCCTGATCCCAACAAAGAAATTGGTGATTTCGTCCCTGATGCCCTTCCTCCAGTGGACCTGGGATATTTTGAGTAGCCTTTTTCTGAACTATGAGGTTTTCCAATTTAGCTGTTTGGGGACAGGCACTAATCCTGGCCCTATATGAGTGCCAAGCACTGTTACTTCTAATCCTTTTGCGTGGCTCTTTCCCCAATATCAGGTAATTTTCTCACATGCACTATTTAGTACTCAACTGAATACTTTAGGGGAACCCTCTGTAGACTTCTGGAGTTTTCTATGAAGCTCTCTCCCCTCCAGCACTCTGTCCTGAGAACTCTAGCCTCCTAGGTCTACTCGGATTATCAGCTGTGTCTCCTGAACTCAAGGAGTCTGCTAGACTCTGCCTGGGTTCCTCCTTCCTGAGCCATGGCCTGGAAACTCTGTCAAAGCAGTAAGCTGGGGGCAATCGTAGGCATCACCTCATTTATTTGCCACCTCTCAGGGATTATTCTTCATTGCCTGATGTCCAGAGTCTTGAAAAGTGTTGTTTCATTTTTTTTTCTGATTTGTTTAGATGGGAGGGCATACTGTGTTGAATTGTGTCCCCTCAAAAATATGACCAAGGCTTAACCCCTGGTACCTGTGACTGGTAACTTATTTTCAAAAAGGCTCTTTACAGATATAATTAAGGTCAGAATCTCAAGTCAAGATCATCCTAGATTAGGGTGGGCCCTAAATCCAGTGATGGGTGTCCTTATAAGAGACAGAAAAGAAGACACACAGAAACACAGAGAAGGCCATGTAAAGGCAGAGGCAGAGACTGCAGTGATGCAGCCCCAAGCCAAGGGATGCAAAGGATTTCTGGTAGCCATCAAAAGCTAGAAGAGAGACATGGGACAGATTCTCCCTCAATGCCTCTAGAAGGAATCAACCCAACTGACACCTCAATTTCTGACTTCTATCCTCCAGAACTGTGAGAGAATAAATTTCTGTTGTTTTAACCCACCAAGCTTGTGGGAATTTATTAAGGCAGCCCTAAGTAACTAATACAGAGGGTAAATCCAGTCCCTGTTACTAATCTTAACCAGATAGAGAAGTCTACATTCAGGAAGCTCTTCTAATATCTCTTTCATTAATGCTGCCAGCACTCTTTTCTTGAAATTGTTCCAGGTAGTTCATCTAGTCGCAAACCATCTGCATCCAGAAGGTAGCCAGCAGAAGACCACTGGAATCATAGCGGCAAATTAAAGATAGAGAAATGCCTTCAGAGGCCTGTTATTTCAGCCCTGCTGACACTAACTCATCTGACTCAGGGCTTCCTTTTGGGTTAGTGACTTCAAGACAGCCCTGGGAACAGTTTAACAAAGACACTGGTATCACTGATTCCAGTGACCATTGCCTTTCTTTGCAACTTCTCTTTGCTCCTAAATACAGCCCAAGAAGTAACATTATATAGAGGAAAGCATTTGACTGGAGTTTAGGAGATTGGGTTACAACGCCCAGTTGAGCCATTATTTAGTTGTGTGACTTTGGACAAATCTCTTTCAATTCCTGGGCCTCAATTTCCCCTTCTGTGAAATGAAGAGAAGAGTAAGCTGTGCGGCTAAGGACCTTGAAAACTCTGACTTTCAGAGAGTCAGAATTGAACACACACCATTGCTCTTCCCTTTGTATCTAACCTTGGACAAGCTACTTGCCCTCTTTGCAAGTTTCTCCGTCTATAATATGGGAGGCTGGACCACGTTGTCTCTAAGAGCCCTGGCAATCCTGACATTCTATGCAACGTTTCCTGAGGCCAGAGCAGGTGTTGGCTATCTGTGACAAGAAAGTCCTCATTAGGCGTTTTGGGAGCAGAAAGCTCTCTCTCGCCTCTCAGTGCATGTGCTCACATGTCTGGCGTACTCTTTGGGTAGGTCCAATTTTCCAACAGTTGCATTTTTACTTGCTTGATTTCTTGTCAGGACAAGTATGCAATCCATTCCATGAGTGTCATTACATTAAACAAGCAGCAGTGGAGACCACCCTTCAGTACTCAAGAGTTAGGGCTTCTAGTTCTCCCCACAGCAGGAAAGGCATTTGCCTTGTGAGCTACATCCTGAGGAATGCCTCCTAGGAGCAGGGGACTGCCTGGTATGAGGAACAGCCTTGTGAGGAGGTGACCACCTACCTACATGGTGTGCACTGAGAGGTAATAGGGAACTGCCACCGAACCACCGTCTTCTCTAGTGCTTGTTATCACGTCTCTTATGTTACCATTTAAAATGCCTTAGTTTCAGTATTTGCAGATTTCAGTCAGAGGTTGCAAACTGCTGACCTAGAGGCTGACTGCAGCCTGCCGGCTTAGCTGACTTGACCAGCACAGAGTATTAAAGGAGATTTGAATTTGAATATCTTTAGGCAGAGCAATGGATTTACTGTGAGCCATAGTCATCACCATTCTCTTTTATATTACAACCCAGCTGTTTTTATTTTTTCTGAGCCCCAGGATACTTCAATGCCAGTGATTTAAACTGAGGTCCTCTTCAGCTGAGATTAGATATTTAGGAAAGCCATTCTTCTTCCAGACTAGGAGGAGAGTGCTAGGTGGTAGCTTGAAAGTTTGAAGAAGTCTGATGGTTTCTATGCCTGACTGAATTCCAAAGAGGATCTTAAATTCTGGGATAACCTGGCTTACCTGGCCTCAGCCCAGCCAGAGCTCTAATCTGGACACCCGGGGCCCAAAGGTGGAGTTCCCAGTTTGGATGATTGCAGGCTCTGGTACAGAGGCCCAAGCAACTTTGCCCAAACCCAGCCATTGCTGAGGAAGAGAACAACTGGCAACGGACCCTGACCACAGAAGCATTTTCCAGGACAGGACTGGCCTTTGGCCGAAGACAGGAAGATGGAAAAGAACATTGAAAAATTGTTCTATACTCTATCATTTGAATGTCTATTTAATTTTCCAAGAGCTTGGAGAGAAGCCTTTGGAAATACCTTTTGGATATAAAGGTCAAGTTTTCTTTGGAGTGAGGAGAACTCTTTTAGGTCATATGCCAAAGAGAAAGTGCAAGTTTGCTTTCAATTTACCAAGCACTTAACTGCCTAACTTGTTTTCCCAGATTTGTCTCTAAGTACCCTCCAAGTCAGCCTGGAGAAATGACAAGAGATAAACAGTATGTCATTTAGGCTTGTCCTGTTTCCGCAGTAACCCTGTAGCTCACTTCCTGCTTTAGGAAGGGAGGTCCACAGGGACTGGACACAGGAAAGTGAGGCTGGGGCCAGTTGTAGGGAAGTGGTTAATAACAGAAGTGTTTAGAAAGCGGAAGGAAATCCTGTTAGCATCTGAACTTCAACCTTCACAACCATCTGTGCATCCCTACCCCCACACCATTTCATTGGCATTTTCTCATTTTTTTTCCCCTGAGAATATTTAGGAAAGCACTACTACTTCTTCCCAGCATAGCGGGCCCATAGAAACCCTTGGAAGTCTACAAAATTTGTCCCCAGTGAGCTATACCCACCTCTGCCTTCTGGCCTCCTGGCCTCCTGGCCTCCTGGCCCCTCTCCAAGTTTCCATTTCTAGTCCCTTCACTCACCAGGAAAAAGTTCAATGTTGTTTAAAGGAGGCAGACACATGTAAAATTAATTTAAGAGATTATCATTAGGTTGGTTCAATTAAAAATAAAAGTTTGGGATCTTTAAAGATGAGACATTTGAATGGGGATCTGAATTATAAAAAGAATCCAGCAGTGGGAAGATCTGGGGAAGAGCTTTCCAGGCAGAGGAAATAACAAATGTAAAGGTCCTGAGGTGGAAACAAGCCTTGGCATGTTTGAGGAACAAAAAGAAAGTCATTGTGAGCGATGGCAATGGTAAGAGAAGAGGTAGGAGAGTTAGGCGGTAACCAGGACAGGGTCTTGTAGGCCAAGGTAAGAAGTTTGGATTTCGTTCTAAGTGTTATAGGAAGCCATTAGATGGTTTTATGTTACGGGGTGATGTGACTTAATTCATATATTTAAAAGATCACTTGGGCTTCTGTGTAGAAACTATACTAGAGGATGGCAAGAGTGTAAGCAGAAGACTAGATAGGAGGTTATTGTGGTCATTTAAGTGAGGAAAGATGGTGACTTCATTGAGGGTGGTAGCAGTGGAGCAAAGGTGAGTAGATTTGGAAATATTTTGTACTTATTTCCTAAAAACAGTATTTCTTCATGTGGAAGCTGAGAGGAAGAGAAGAATCAAGAATGAATCCTGGGTTTCTAACTTTAGCAACTGGGTGGTCATTGGTACTATAGACTGAGATGGGAATATCTGTGGGAAGAAGAATATTATGAGGAAAAGATCGAGACTTTAGTTCGACCTTAGATGAGGCAACAGTTTCTTAGGGATAACACTAAAAGCATAAGGAACACAAGAAGGAAAAAAAACAGATAAATTGAGCTTCATCAAAATTAAAAAAACAAAAAAACTATTGACTATTATTTAAAAAACCAGTAAGAAAAAACAAAAACAAACAACAACAGAAAAAGAAAAAACAGAAAAGAGCAAGTGTTGGCAAGGACTTGGAGCAACTGCAACTGTCATACATTACTGGTGTGAATGTAAAATGGTGTAGTCACTGTGGAAAACACTTGGAAAGTTCTTCACAAAGTTAAACACAGAATTACCATATGACCAAGAAAATTCAACTCCTAGGTTTATATCCAAGAGAACTAAAAGCATATATTCATGCAAAAACCTGTATCTCCATGTTCATAGTGGCATTATTTGTAATAGCTAAAAAGTGCACCCAAATGTCCATCAGCTAAGGAATGGTTAAGAAAAACATGGTATGCCCATGCAATGGAATATTATACATCCATAAAAAGGAGTGAAGTACTCATGCATGCTACAACATGGATGGACCTTGAAAACATTATGCTGAGTGAATTAAGTCAGTCACAAAAGGACAAATATTGTATGATTCCATTTATGTAAAATATCGAGACTAAGCAAATCTATAGAGACAGAAAATAGGCTAGTGGTTGGGGGTTAGGGGACTGAGCAGATGAGTGGTGACAGCTAAAGGGTGTGGGGTTTCTTTTTGGGGAGATGAAAATGCTCTAAAATTAATTGTGGTAATGGGTACACAACTTTGTGCATATACGAAAAATCATTGAATTGTACACTTCTTTTTACTGTACTCTAGATGAAAATTTACAGAGTAAGCTAGTTTCTCATTAAACAATTAATACTCATATTGTTTTGAGGCATTGGTTGCCAACCCCATGATATGTCAACACTCCCCTTCCTGACCTTGGGTTCCCCTTTACTAGCTTTCCTGTCCCCTCCTGCTTTCTCATCCTTGCCTCTGGGCTGGTGTGCCCATCCAGTCTCGTTTTGTTTCATCGGCCTGTCTAATCTCTGGCTGAAGGGTGAATCTCAGGAGTGAATTAATTACTGAGATATAAGGGTGTCCAGGGTCCATACTCTCGGGGTTTCTCCAGTCTCTGTCAGACCAATAAGTCTGGTCTTTTTTCTTTTTTTGTGAGTTAGAATTTTATTCTACATATTTCTCCAGCTCTGTCCAGGACCCTCTATTGTGATCCCTGTCAGAGCAGTCGGTGGTGGTAGTTGGGCACCATCTAGTTGTGCTGGACTCAGTCTAGTGCAAACTGTGGTAGTTGTGGTCCATTAGTCCTTTGGACTAATCTTTCCCTTGTGTCTTTGGTTTTCTTCTTTCTCCCTTGCTCCAGACGGGGTGAGACCAGTGGAGTATCTTAGATGGTCGCTCAGAAGCTTTTAAGACCCCAGTCGCTACTCACCAAGGTAGAATGTAGAACATTTTCTTTATTAACTATGTTATGCCGATTCAGCTAGAAGTTCCCCAAGACCATCAGCCCAGTAATTCAGGTCCCTCGGGAAGTTTGGATGTGTCTATGGAGCTTCCATGACCTTGCCTTGGACAAGATGTGCTGGCTTCCCCAGTATTGTGTACTGTCTTAGCCTTCACCAAAGTTACCACTTATCTATTGTCTAGTGTTTTTCCCTCCCACTCCTCCCCTCCCTCTTAACCATCAAAGATTGTTTCTTTTTGTGTGTAAACCTTTTCATGAGTTTTTATAGCAGTGGTCTCATACAATATTTGTCCTTTTGTGATTGACTTATTTTACTCATCATAACACCCTCCAGATTCATCCATGTTGTGAGATGTTTTGCAGGTTCATCATTGTTCTTTATTGCTACATAGTATTCCATTGTGTGTATGTACCATAGTTTGTTTATCCATTCATCTGTTGATGGACACCTAGGTTGTTTCCATCTTTTTGCTATTGTGAACAGTGCTGCAACAAACATGGGTGTACATATATCTATTCGTGTGACAGCTCTTATTTCTCTAGGATATATTCCTAGGAGTGGAATTGCTGTATCATATGGTATTTCTATTTCTAGCTTTTTAAGGAAGCACCATACCATTTTCCAAAATGGTTGTACCATTTTGCATTCCCACTAGCAATGCATAAGAGTTCCAATTTCCCTGCAGCCTCTCCAACATTTGCTATTTGCTGTTTTTTTTTTTTTTTGATTCATGCCAGTAATGTTGGGGTGAGATGGTACTTCACTGTAGTTTTGAATTGCATTTCTCTAATGGCTAGTGATCATGAGCATTTCCTCATGTGTCTGTTAGACACTTCTTTGGTGAAGTGTCTGTTCAAATCCTTTGCCCATTTTTTAATTGGATTATTTGTCTTTTTGTTGTAGAGGTGTTGGATTTTCTGTAGATTTTAGAGATTAGACCTTTGTCAGATTTGTCATAGCCAAAAATTTTTCCCAGTCTGTAGGTTCCCTTTTTACTCTTTTGGTGAAGTCTTTTGATGAGAGTGTTTAATTTTTAGAAGATCCCAGTTATATAGCTTATCTTCTGGTATTTGTATATTGTTAGTAATGGTTTGTATCCTGTTTATGCCTTGTATTAGGGCCTCTAGTGTTGACCCTATTTTTTCTTCTATGATCTTTATAGTTTTTGGTTTTATATTTAGGTCTTTTATCCATTTTAAATTAGTTTTTGTGTTTGGTGTGAGGTATGGGTCCTGTTTCATTTTTTTGCAGATGGATATCCAGTTTTGCCAGCACTCTTTGTTAAAAAGACTGTCTTTTCCCCATCTGATGGACTTTGGGCCTTTGTCAAAGATCAGGTGACCATAGGTGGATGGATTTACATCTGAGTTCTCAATTCTGTTCCATTGGTCATTGTGTCTGTTGTACGACTACGAGGTTGTTTTGTCTACCATAGCTGTACAGTAAGTTCTGAGGTCAGGTAGTGTGAGTCCTCCTACTTTATTCTTCTTCGATAGTGCTTTACTTATCCGGGGCTTCTTCGCTTTCTATATAAAGTTAATGATTAGTTTTTCCATCTCTTTAAAGAATACTCTTGGTATTTGGATCGGGATTGCATTGTATTTGTAGATTGCTTTGGGTAGAATTGACATTTTCACAATGTTGAGTCTACCTATCCATGAGC
>NW_004444002.1:11983544-11998777 GCF_000243295.1 Trichechus manatus latirostris
GGAATGGGTGTTAGACTTTGTCGAATGCCTTTTCTGTGTCAATTGAGATGATCATGTGATTCTTTTCTTTCCTTTTATTTATGTGGTGGATTATGTTGATTGATTTTCTAATGTTGAACCATCCTTGCATATGTAGTATGAATCCCACTTGGTCTTGGTATACTATTTTTTTGATATGATGTTGAATTTTATCGAGTAGACTTTTGTTGAGAATTTTTGCATCTATATTCATGACAGATATTTGTCTGTAATTTTCTTTTTTTTGTGGCATCTTTGCATGGTTTTGGTACCAGGGTTATGCTGGCTTCATAGAATGAATTTGGAAGTATCCCTCCGTTTTATATGTTCTGAAATAGTTTGAGTAGTACTGATGTAAACTCTTCTCTGAATGTTTGGTAGAATTCTCCAGTGAAGCCATCTGGGCCAGGGCTTTTATTTTTGGTTGGGAGTTTTTCTTTATTACTTTTTCAATCTCTTCTCTTGTTTTGAGTCTGTTCAGATTTTCAACTTCAATTTGTGTTAGTTTTGGTATGTAGTGTGTTTCTAGATATTTGTACATTTCCTCTAGGTTTTCATATTTGGTGGTGTATAGTTTATCATAGTACTCTGTTATGATCCTTTTTATTTCTGTTGGGTTTGTTGTAATGTCCCCCATTTCATTTCTTATTTGGGTTATTTGTGTCCTCTCCTGTTTTTCTTTTGTCAGTTTGGCCAATGGTTTGTCACTTTTGTTGATCCTTTCAAAGAACCAGCTTTTGGTTTTGTTGATTCATTCTATTTTTTTATTCTCTATTTCATGTATTTCTGCTCTGATTTTTATTATTTCCTTTCTTCTTGTGGCTGTGGACTTTTTTGCTGTTCTCTTTCTATTTTCTCAGGTTGTGTAGCTAATGTTTTGATTTTGTTCCTTTCTTCTTTTCTGATGTGTGCATCTATTGCCATAAATTGGCCTCTGAGCACTGCTTTTGCTGTGTCCCAAAAGTTTTGGTATGATGTGTTTTCAATCGCGTTTGATTACAGTAATTTTTTTATTCCATCTTTGATTTCTTCTATTACTCAGTGATTTTTCATAGGGTGTTATTCAGTTTCCATGTATTTGATTTTTTTCCTTGCTCTTTCTGTTATTAATTTCTACTTTGATGGTGTTGTGATCAGAGAAGGTGCTTTGTATTATCTCAGTGTGTTGGATTTTGTTGAGGGTTGCTATGTGGCCTAAGATGCAGTCTATTCTGGAGAATGATCCATGTGCATTGGAAAAGAATGTGTACTTTGCTGCTGTTGGGTGGAGTGTTCTATATATGTCTATGAGGTCAAGTTGGTTGATCGTGGCCTTTAGTTCTTCTGTATCTTTGTTGAGTTTCCTTCTAGATGTTCTATGCTTTACCGAGAGTGGTGTGTTGAAGTCTCCTACTATTATTGTGGAACTATTAATTTCTCTTTTCAGTACTGTTAGAATTTGGTTTATGTATTATGAAACCCTGCCATTGAGTGTGTAGATATTTATTATGGTTATATCTTCATGGTGGATTGTACTTTTAATCATTATATATGCCCTTCTTTGTCTTTTATGATGGATTTCGTTTTCAAGTCTATTTTATCTGAGGTTAGTATTGCCACTCCTGCTCTTTTTTGCTAATTGTTTGCTTAATATATATATTTTCCCATTCTTTGATTTTTAATATATTTATGTCTTTGTTTCTAAGGTTTGTCTCTTGTAGACCTCATATTGATGGGTCCTGTTTTTTTCTCCATTCTGTTGCTCTCTGTCTCTTTTTGGGTGCATTTAAGCCATTTACATTCAGTGTGATTATTGATAGGTGTGAGTTTTTTGCTGTTGTTTTGTAATGCTTTTTAAATTTTTTGCAGTGCTGATTTTTTTTGTTCCTCTTACTCTTCTGTGCTGAATTCCTTTTGTTTGTGTGTGTGTTTTTGTTTGTTTCAATTTTTGTAGATGTTGTGTTTATTGAGACTTTATGTTTTTCTTCTTTATTTTGATGAGTACGTTTGTTAACTTTCTTTGTGGTTAACTTGAAATTAACCCCTATCTTCCTAAGTTTAAACCAGTCTTTTATTACTCGATAACAGCTTGACTTCCTCTCCACTTGAAAGTTCTATACCTACACCATTTATTCCCTCTTTTATTGTTCTGGGAAACCCTTGTGGCATAGTGCTTAAGAGCTATGGCTGCTAACCAACTGTTCAGCAGTGTGAATCCACCAGGCACCCATTGGAAACCCTATGGGGAAGTTCTACTCTGTTCTGTAGGGCTGCTATGACTTGGAATGGACTCAACAGCAACAGGTTTTTGGTTATTGTTCTGATGCTGTTGTCATTTTCAGATTTTCAACTCTGGTTCCCTGTTGTAAATCTTTTAGTTTTGTTTTATCCTTGAGAGTTCATTATCTAGGTTGATATCTGGCTGATGCTCTATTATATGCTAGATTCAGGTTGTTGTCTGAAGTTGTTGGGTCTCTAACCAAAGGACTCCCTTTAATGATTCTTGTAAGTTTGCTTTGGTGTTTACATATTCCCTTAATTTCTGTTTATCTGGAAATGTCCTAATTTCATGATCATTTTTGCAGGATATTTTATTCTTGGTTGGCAGGGTTTTTTTTTCTTTCAAGATTTTATATATGTCATCCCATTACCTTCTTGCCTGCATCATTTCTGCTGAGTAATCAGAATTCAGTCTTATTTTTTCCTCTTTGTATGTGAGTTTTTGTTTTTCTTGAGCTGCTGTCAGGATTCTTTCTTTGTCTGGTTTTAGCGAGTGTGATTATGATATGTCTTGGTGTTATTCTTTTTCTTTTGGGGTCTGTCTTATATGGGGTTTGTTGAGCTTCTTGGATAGTCGGTTTTTCATCTTTCATACTATTAGGGAAGTTTTCTGTCAGCATATCTTCAATGATCCTCTCTGTGTTTTTTTTTCTCCCTCTGTTCTGGAAACTGGAGCACATGAAAATTTTTGCTTTTGATTGTATCCCACATCGTTCTCAGGGTTTCTTCATTTTTCTTTGTTCTTTTCTCTGATTTTTCCTCAAAGTGGTAACCAATGATTTGTCTTCAATTTCGCTTATCCTGTCTTCCATTGTTTCAAATCTGCTCCTAAAACCTTCTATTGCACTGTCCATTTCTGAGATCTTGTTGTTTACCTTTTGGATTTCTAATAGCTGTTTCTGTGCGACTTCTAGTTGTTTATTTATTTTGACATTTTGTTCCTGTATTATTTTTCTGATTTCTTCCATAGTTTTGTCTATCTTTTCCATGATTTTGTCTATTTTTTCCTTATCTTTGTCTGTATTTTCCTTCATCTTTTGGAGAACCTTGAATATTAGAGTTCTGAATTACCTATCAGGTAGTTCTAGTGCCTTTTCTTCTAGCAGAAAGTCATCTGTTGTTTCATTTTTGTCGCTTTCTGTAGTCATTTTTTTTGTTTTTGTTTTTTTATAATAAGTTTTGATATTGTTTGCTACCTCCAGGACATTCAGGAATTATTTTCTTTGTTTATTTGTTGTAGATTTGATTCTTTCATTTTCCTTTTTTATTTTATTTTGTTATGTCTGGGCAGGCGAGCTGGGTGTGTTTTTTTGCTTGCTTACCTGTGGGCACGATACTTCTGAACACCTTGTCCAAGTGAGTAGGGCCAGTCACTCAGCTATGGTGCAGCAGGGCAAGTCCAGCAGCGGTGGAGGGGTGGGGATCTGTAGTTTGCGGTATGTACTTGGGGGCAATGGGGCGGGACTGGGGGGATAGTGGAGGGTGGAGTCCAGGGGAACACATTGCTATCACTTGGGGGTGCTGCATTTGGCACACTGTGCATATAAGCAGGAGAGAAGGGAAATGATGTGATGTGCAGAGCTAAATGGGTGAGTCAAAGAAGGAAAAGCAAAAGCAAAAGCAAAAAATGAAGTAAAAAATAATAAAAACAAAAAAAATAAAATGCCAGTGTGGTAGGATTCGGCCAGGGTTGGGCAGGCCTGATGAGACTGTGTGCTGGTGGCTCTCTATCTGAGCAGTGTGGCTTGGTCTGTTGAGAAGCAGTGTGGGTGGTGCACGGGGCTAGGTGGGAGGGAGAAAGGAAAGGAAAAAGGGAAAAGAGAGAAAAGAAACCAACAATCAAACAAATAAGAAAAAAAAAACAGCAACAAAAAATGTGGTTGGTGAGCCAGCCATTGAGGGTGGGGTGGAATTGTGGTGGCATCAAGCTGATGTCTCTTTCAGCAGGCGGCATGGCATGGCCCATCAGGAAGGGGCAGAGGCAGCAAAGGGCCTGGGTATGAGGGAGAAGGAAAAGGAGAAGGGGGAAGATAAAGAAAAAATATAAAATATGGTGCTGAGGGAGCTGGCCTGTAGGGCTGGTGCAGACCCCAGAAGGCTGTGTGCCAGAGGCTCTCCAGCCAAGTGGTACAGTACAGCCCACAAAGAAGTCAGGGGTGGTGCATGGGGCTGGATGAGTGGGAGAGAGGAAAGGAAGGAAGGTAGAGGGAGAGGAGAAACAATAACAACAACAACAACAAACAAAACAGAAAAAAAGACCAAAAATACCAAATAAACAAACAATAACTAAAATGGTGCTGAGGGAGCCAGTTGGTGACAGCGGCACAGACCCGAGAAGGCTGCATGTAGTGACTCTCTAACTAAGCTGTGCAGCATGGCCCCTCCAGAAGGGGCGAGGGTGGTGCTCAAGTCGGGGTGGGCAGGAGAAAGGAAAGGAAGGAAAGGAGGGAGAGAGAAGAAACAGAAAACAAAGAAGAAAAAAAAACAGAACCAAGCCAACAGACCAACAAATCACAGCCCATCAAAAAGGGGAGGAGGCGGCACATGGGTCTAGTTGGGTGGTAGGAAGGAAAGGAGAGAGAAAGAAGCAACACAAAAGCCACCCCCCCAAAAAAAACCCTATAAAAAACTAAACAAACAAACAAAAAGAACAAAGCAAACAAACCAAAAAATCACAGCCTGTTAAGAAGGGGAGGGGATGGCACATGGGGCTAGCTGGGTGGGAGAAAGAGTAGGAAGGAAGGGAGAGAGAGAAAAGCAACATGAAAATCCAAAAAAAAAAAAAAAATCTCAAAAAACAAACCACACACACAAAAAAGAACAAAGCAAACAAGCCAAAAAAATCACAGCCTGTCAAGAAGGGGAGGCATGGCACACAGGGCTAGAGAAGCAACAAAAACAAACAAACAAAAAATACAACCCCCCCCCACACAAAAAAAAAACCAAGCAAACAAAAAAATGGAGCTGGATGGGCCAGCCAGTGGGGGTGGGGCAGACCCCCAGTGGCAGTGAGCTAGTGTCTCTCCAGCTGAGTAACCATTGCCCATTGGCAAGCAGCAGGGACTACACAGAGGGATTTAAGGTGGGTGATGGGAAAGTGTGTATCCCTGGTTACCAGGTGCTGTGTCTCCTGCTGGGAGCTATGTAGAGTTGCTTTCCCGTACTCCCTGTCTGGAGTTCTTTGGTGGCTATAGCCCAAGATGGCAAATCTGGGCGGCAGTGAGCTTGTATCTCCCCGGCCCAGCCACGGTGGCCTGTTGGCAAGTAGCAGAGGTCTCATACAGGGAAGAAGGGCGTGGGGTGGGAAAACGTGTATGCCTGGTTACCGGGTGCTCTGTCTCCTGTTGGGAGCTCCGTGAAGTTGCCTTCCCATGCTCCCTGTCTGAGTTCTTTGGCAGCTGTAGCCCAAGATGGTGAATCCGGCCACATTAGCTGGTATGGGACCACCACTCCGTAGCTCTCCGCTTTCTTTGTTCTCTATCAGTTTCTTATTCCATTCGGTGCTTGATCAATTTCTTTATTCCTTCATTTGGTACTTAGGGTTCCAGGATTGACATTTGTATCTGTTTTACTTACTTTTTCAGGTCTTTGCTGCAGAGGGACGGCATGGTGCTACTGCCTATAGCACCATGTTGGCTCTGCCTCCAAATTGTACACTTTAAATGGGTGAATTGTACGTATGTGAATTATATCTCAATAAAACCATTTAAAAAGAGTTGGATTTAGGCAAAGGACATGAACAGACACTTCTTCAAAGAAGACATTCAGGCTTCTAACAAACACATGAAGAAATACTCATGATCATTAGCCATTAGAGAGATGAAATGAAAACTACAATGAGATACCATCTCACCCTGATATCAATGGCACTAACTATAAAAACAGAAAACAACAAATACTGGGGAGGTGGTAGGGAGACTGGAACACTTATACACTGCTTGTGGGAATGTAAAATGATACAAAACTATGGAAAATGATATAGCTTTATCTTAAAAAGCTGGAAATAGAAATACCATAAGATCCAGCAATCCCACTCCTAGGTATATACACTAGAGAAATAAGAATCGTGACAAAAATAGACATATGCACACCCGTGTTCACTGCAGCATTATTCACCATAGCAAAAAGATGGAAACAACTTAAGTGCTCATCAACAGATGAGTGGATAAACAAACTATGGTACATACAGACAATGGAATACTAAGCAATGATAAAGAATAATGATGAATCTTCAAAACATCTCCCAACATGGATGAATTTGGAGGGCATTATGCTGAGTGAAATAAGTCAACCACCAAAACACAAATATTGTATGAGACCACTATTATAAAGAAACTAGAAAAGGTTTACACACAGGGAAAAAAAAAACTTCTTCGATGGTTGTCAGGGAAGGGATTGAGAGGGAGGATAAATTACTAAATAGATAGAAGACCCATGGTAATATTGGTGAAGGGAAAGGCAATACACTATATGGGGGAAGTCAGCACAACATGACAAAGGCAAAGGAAGACACTGAAAGGGACACAAGAACAAAGGGCAACTACGGCAACTACTATAACATAGACAATCCTGCAAGAACAGTATTAACAAAAAATAATTTATGAAGGGATATATATTATAGGTAGATAGGTATGCTAAAGAGGCATGGGAGGGTGTAAGGGAGTGTACCCACCTGCAGATATAGGTTAGATTGTGGGTATCTTGTCTTAGTCATCTAGTGCTGCTATAACAGAAATACCACAAGTGGATGGCTTTAACAAAGAGAAATTTGTTCTCTCACAGTCTAGTAGGCTAGAAGTCCAAATTCAGGGCATCAGCTTCAGAGGAAGGCTTTCTGAGGGAAGGTCCTTGTCATCAATCTTCCCTTGATCTGGGAGCTTCTTGGCACAGGGACCACGGGTCCAAGGGAGGGGCACTCTTGCTCTTCTTTCTTGGTGTTATGAGGTCCCCCTGTCTCTCTGCTCACTTCTATCTTTAATATCTCAAAAAGAGATTGGCTCAAGACACAATCCAATCTTGTAGATTGAGTCTTGCCTCATCAACATAACTGCCACCTATCCCGCCTCATTAACATCATAGAGGTAGGATTTACAACATATAGGAAAATAACATCAGATGACCAAAATGGTAGACAATCACACAATACTGGGAATCATGGCCTAGCAAAATTGATACACATATTTTTTGGGGACACAATTCAATCTATGATATATCTTTATATACATATTTGTAGATGTTGTAAATATATTAATTTAGACAATAGAACACACAAGGGACACAGTCATGGAAACTTCTTATGCACAACCAAACACCTCTTGGGATGGAGATACTAGACTTGAAGGCTAAGGACCATACAGTCCAAAGGACTGATGGACCACAACTACCACGGCCTCCACCAGAGTGACTCCAGCACAGCTAGATGGTGCCAGCTACCACCACTGACTGTTCTGACCGGGGTCACAATAGAGGGTCCTGGACAGAGCTGGAAAAGGATGTAGAACAGAATTCTAACTCACAAAAGGAGACCACATTTACTGGCCTGACAGGCTGGAGAAACCTCGAGAGTACGGCCCCCGGACACCCTTTTAGCTGAGTGATGAAACCCCTCCTGAAGTTCACTGTTCACCCAGGGATTGGACAGGCTTATAAAACAAAACAGGACTGAGGCACAGAAGTCCAAGGACAAGGACTAAAAGGCAGGAGGGGACAGGAAAGCTGGTGATAGGGAACCCAAGGTTGAGAAGGGACAGTGTCGACATGTCATGGGGTTGTTAACCATTGTCACAGGGAAATATGTGTACTAACTGTTAAATGAGAAACTATTTGTTCTGCAAACCTTCATCTAAGGTAAAAAAAAAAAAAAGAAGAAGAAGAAGAATTATCTATGTGAGATCAAATTGACAACAGCAACTCAAAAGGTTTGATGGGAAGCCAAGGGACAGTGAGTTGAAGATAATGGTGATGGCATAATTTGGAAAAGGATAGTCAGAATAGCAGCACAGCTGGAAGAATGTAATCGATGTCACTGAATTGTACATGTAGAAACTTTTGAAATGGTGTAACTTTGGCTATGTATATTTTCACCAAAAAAAAGGTCCTGCAAGGTCAAGAAGGGAGAGTGTTGCCATGTCATGGTGTTGTTAACCAATGTAAAAAAATATGTGTACTGACTGTTTAATGAGAAACTATTTGTTCTGTAAACCTTCATCTAAAGTACAATAAAATAAATTTTAAAAAAATAAGAAAGATAAAAATAAAAACCAAAAGAGAAAAGAATTGGTCGACATTCAACCATTTCAAGAGGTAGCACATGATGAGGAACCGATGGTGCTAAAGGAAGAAGTCCAAGCTGCACTGAATGCATTGGTGAAAAACAAGGCTCCAGGAATTGACGGAATATCAACTGAGATGTTTCAACAAACAGATGCAGTGCTGGAAGTGCTCACTCATCTATGCCAAGAAATTTGGAAGACAGCTACCTGGCCAACCAACTGCAAGAGATCCACTGTTATGCCTGTTCCCAAGAAAGGTGATCCAACCGAATGTGGAAATTATCGAACTATATCATTAATATCACACGCAAGTAAAATTTTGCTGAAGATCATTCAAAAGCTGCTGCAACAGTAAGTATATCAACAAGGAACTTCCAGAAATTCAAGCCAGATTCAGAAGAAGACGTGGAACCAGGGATATGACTGCTGATATCAGATGCATCCTGGCTGAAAGCAGAAAATACCAGAAAGATGTTTACCTGTGTTTTATTCACTATACAAAAGCATTCGACTGTGTGGATTATAACAAATTATGGATAATATTGCAAACAATGAGAATTCCAGAACACTTAATTGTGCTCATGAGGAACCTGTACGTAAATGAAGAGTTAGTGGTTCGAACAGAACAAGGGGATACGGTGTGGTTGAAAATCAGGAAAGGTGTGCGTCAGGGTTGTATCCTTTCACCATACCTATTCAATCTGTATGCTGAACAAATAATTAGAGAAGCTGGACTATATGAAGAACAGGGCATCAGGATTGGAGGAAGACTCATTAACAACCTGCGTTATGCAGATGACAAAACCTTGCTTGATGAAAGCGAAGAGGACTTGAAGCAATTACCGATGAAGATCAAAGACTACAGCCTTCAGTATGGATTACACCACACATAAAGAAAACAAAAATCCTCACGACTGGACCAATAAGCAACATCATGACAAACGGAGAAAAGATTGAAGTTGACAAGGATTTCATTTTACTTGGATTGACAAGAAGAATTGACACCGTTGCATTGTGGTGTTGGTGAAGAATATTGAATATACCATGGACTGCCAGAACGAACAAATCTGTCTTGGAAGGAGTACAACCAGAATGCTCTTTAGAAGCAAGGATGACGAGACTACGTCTCACATACTTTGGACATGTTACAAGGAGGGATCAGTCCCTGGAGAAGGACATCGTGCTTGGTAAAGTAGAGGTCAGAGAAAAAGAAGAAGATCCTCAAAGCGATGGATTGACACGGTGGCTGCAATAATGGACTCAAGCATAACAACAATTATGAGGACTGCGCAGGACCTGGCAGTGTTTTGTTCTGTTGTACATAGGGTCGCTATGAGTCAGAACTGACTTGACAGCACCTAACAACAACAAATCATTTAATTCTCGATTTGTTATGGGTGGATTTAGCAATTGGCACAACTTGAATATAACTGATAAATATGAAAACAATTCAGTTCATAGAGATTGTACGTTATCATATTTAAATTGAAGACATGGTTTCGGCTTAACTCATGAACTGGAAGCACAAATTAATGAAGAATGTCAGTATTGGAAAGCTGATTTGCAAAGTGTTGTTGCTGTCATAACAATCCCTGAACGTGGACTATCTTTTTGAGGAATAAATGAAGTATTTGAGTCCCCACAAAACAGAAATTTTTGGTGTTTACTTGAACTTGTTCCTCAGTTTGATCCATTTTTAGTAGGTCACATCTCAAAATATGGTAACACAGGAAAGGGAAATCCATTGTATATGTCTAAAACAACGTGTAAAGGATTAATAAACTTAATAAGTGAAGTAGTTCGATCAACTATTGTCAGTGAAATAAGTATAGATTGATATTTCAGTTTGTCTGTAGATTCCACTCCTGATCTTTCTCATACAGATCAGCTAAGTATTGTTTTAAGATACATATCTCCAACAGATGGAAAACCTGTTGAGCGATTTGTCACATTTACCAGCTTAAAAAGTCATACCCGTGAAGAAATTGCAAATCAAATATTTCACTATTTATTTGAAGTTTGTAAAATTGATTTTTCTAAGTGCAGAGGCCAGTCCTATGACAATGCTGCCAATATGTCAGGGCATTATAAAGGCATGTAACAGAAAATTTTAGAACGTAAGGAATATTCCATTTTCATACAATGTTGTGCACAGTCACTGAATCTTGTAGGGCATAGTGCGGTAGATTGTTGTCCCGAAGCAGCTGACTTTCTTTGTACTGTTAAATTACTCTACACATTTTTTGTTGCCACTACTCATCGATGGGAAGTTCTTAAAATATATTTAGGCAATGATTGAGTATTAAAATGTCTTTCTAATACACGTTGGGGAGCGCATGCTGTAGCAACACTCAGATTCTGAATGCCTTATAAAATACTGCTGAAGTCCAGACAGGAGATACCAAAAGAGAAGCTGAAAACATAGCCAACAAAATGCAAACATTAGACTACGTATTTATGTTGGTTATGTGGAATAATATATTGCAGTACTTTTATCGGACGGGTCAAGCTCTCCAAGATTCCTAAGTAAATTTAAAGACATGCACAGATCTCTGCTAGTCATTAATAGGGTGTTTACATAATCTAAAAGAAGATTTTTAAATTTTTGAAAACAAAACAAAATAAAGGCTGCCAAATACTGATTATCAAGCAGTTCACCATTGCATAAGCTTTAGAAAGAAATAAGTAAATGACAGAAGTTCTCCAGAAGTATCATTAGGTGACAGAGACAATGTCGGGTAACCACATACTATACCATCATTGACACACTTGAATCTTGCATGAAAAGAAGGGCGAAAGTGTATGAAGTTCTTTCAAATAGATTTTCACTCTTAAACAATGTGGGTATACCTGATGAAAAATGCATGAAGGCATTCAAGAAATTAGTGCAGGCTTATCTCCATGACTTAAATACAAACCTTTACGGAGAAGTGCAACAATTTCATTCTTACATGAGAACTAAGTTTACAGATTTAGGAAAGACAAATTTTACTCATGTAGGCATAATAGAAGATAAAATACAATGCATATTTCCCAATGTTGAAATTGCCTTATGCATACTCCTAACTTTAATGATCACAAACTGCACAACAGAATGCTCATTTTCGTCCCTAAAGAGACTCAAAAACCCTCAGCGTACAACAAAGATTCAAGAAACACTCGATTCATTATCCTTATTATGTATGGAAGTAGATATTGTTTGGCAGCTTAATTATGATGAAATCATTGAAGAATTTGTAAGAGCAAAGAATGGAAAGAAACGTTTTTAATTATAACATGTTAGAGATGAAAGATCTATCTAAACAAAATATAGTAATTTGTTGTAATGTTTGTTTTCAGATCATTAAATTTTCTTTTATGAGATCTTTCCATTTGTTCATTTATAATTATAGCATTTATTACAAAACAAGCATCAAAACTGAGGTATGAGCTGTTTAAAGCAAAATTGGTGAAAGTCAATTTTTCATTGTGGGAGGTCAACAGAATTTTACACTGATTGTTCAAACAACTAAGTTCACTGACTCGTTTTCTTTTTTGTAGAATATGTGGAATATTCTTTTTGTAGAAAATGTGGAATATAGTAAAAATCTTAGTACCCCACATCCACTAATAATTTTATAATTCGGTTCATCTCATTCCACTAGAATAGCATATGCCACTTATGCATCCAATTGCTAACATTATAGTTGCATTAAAAAAGAAGTTACATCATGGATAGCTAACACACACACACACACACACACACACACACACACACACACACACACACGTCTACATATAACCAAAGGGTCGGCAGTTCGAATCCGCCAGGCGCTGCTTGGAAACTCTATGGGACAGTTCTACTCTGCCCTGTAGGGGCGCTATGAGTCAGAATTGACTCAACGGCAATGGGTTGTTTTTTATATATAACTTGGAAACACTGATGGCATAGTGGTTAAGAGCTATGGCTGCTAACCACAATATCAGCAGCTTAGATCCACCAGGTGCTCCTTGGAAACTCTATGGGGCTGTTCTACTCTGTCCTACAGGGTCTCTATGAGTCAGAATCAACTCATCAGCAGCAGGTTTTCAATGGATATATATAGCTCACATATTCTATTCAAATGCATGAGTAAGCAGAGGAGGGGGCACCATAGATTATCACTGTTTAGGACCCTCACGTGCCTTTATCCAGCCCTGTATAGAATCTTTGATCAAAATGTTCAGTAATAGTAGCCAGGCACCATCTAGTTCTTCTGGTCTCATGGCAAAGGAGGTAGTTGTTCATGGAGGCAATTAGCCACATATTCCATTTTTTTCTCTTATTCCTGACTCTTCTTCTTCCTCTGTTGTTCCAGGTCAATAGAGACCAATTGTTGTACCTTGGATGGCTGCTTTCAAGGTTTTAAGACCCCAGGCACTAAGCAAGGAACTAGGAGGTCTAACAGAAGCAATGAACATGTTATTAGGCCAATTAAATGTGATGTCTGATGAAACTATGACCATAAACCTCCAAAGCAAGAAACTAAAACCCATGAGATGTTTGGTTGTACAGAAGCAGCCTCAGTAGCTTCTCTTTTTTTTGTTGTTGTTGTTTATATATATATCACACAATATTTGCCAATTCAAATTCTGATAGGCATACAACGTATTGAAAGTAATCACATTAATTGGCTGTGCAACCCTACCCTTAAACAATGCAATTTTTCCATCACCATAAACCCAAAATTCAGTACTCCATACGGAATCAGCTCGATGGAAACGGGTTTGGTTTTTTTGGTTTTCCTGGCCCTGGTAACCACTAAGAAACTTTGGTCTCTATACATTTGTCTTTTCTTGTCTTTTTATATAAGTGAGGTCATACAATTGTCCTTTTTGATTGACTTATTTCACTTAGCATAATGTCCTCAGTTCATAATGTCATCCTTATTATAGCATGTATCAAAACTTCATTTATTTTTCTGGCTGAGTAGTATTCCATTGTATTATGTACCACATTTTGTTTATCAATTCATTCGTTGATGAGCGTTTAGGTTGTTTCCATCTTTTGGCTATTGTGAATAATGCTGCAATGAACCTTGGTGTACAAATGTCTGTTCATGTCGCTGCTTTCAAGTCCCTTGGGTATATTACTAGCAGTGAAACTGCTGGGTCATATGGTAGTTCTGGAGCTCTGGTGATGCTGTGATTAGGAGTTCAGGCTGCTAACCAAAAGGGCGGCCGTTGGAATCCACCAGCCGCTCCTTGGAAACCCTATTGGGCAGTTCTACTCTGTCCTATAAGGTCATTATGAGTCAGAATCGACTCACTGGCAACGGGATTGGTTTGTTTTTTTGGTTTTGGTAGTTTTATTTCTATTTTTTGAGGAACTGCCACACTTTCCACAATGACTGTATCATTTTGCATTTTCATCAGCAATAGATAAGGGTTCCAATTTCCCCAAATCCTCACCAATATTTGTTGGGGTTCTTTTCTGTTTGTATGTTTGTTTGTTTTTCTCCTTTTTATTTTTGTAGAAATTATTATTATTTTTATTGTACTTTAGATGCAGGTTTACAGAACAAATAGTTTCTCATTAAATAGTACACATATTGTTTTATGACATTGGTTAACAACCACACGACATGGCAACACTGTCCCTTCCCAACCTTGGGTTTCCTATCACTACCTTTCCTGTCCCCTCCTGCCTTCTAGTAATTGTCCCTGAACTGCTGTGCCCCATTAATCTCGTTTTGTTTTGTGGGGCTGTCTAATCTTTGGCTGAAGTGTGAACCTCAGGAGTGACCTCATTACTGAGCTAAAAGGGTGTCCGGGGGCCATACTCTCAGGGTTTCTCCAGTCTCTGTCAGGCCAGTAAGTCTGGTCTTTCTTTGTAAGTTAGAATTTTGTTCCACATTTTTCTCCAGCTCTGTCCGGGACCCTCTGTTGTGAACCCTGTCAGAGCAGTCAGTGATGGTAGCCAAGCACCATCTAGTTGTATTGGACTCAGTCTGGTGGAGGCTGTGGCAGTTGTGGTCCATTAGTCCTTTGGACTAATCTTTCCGTTGTATCTTGTTTTCTTCATTCTCCCTTGCTCCCGAAGGGGTGAGACCAGTGGAGTATCCTAGATGGCTGCTCACAGGCTTTTAAGACCCCAGACGCTACTCACCAAGATAGAATGTAGAATATTTTCTTTATAAACTGTGTTATGACAATTGGGCTAGATGTTCCCCGAGACCATGGTCCCCACAGCCCTCCACTGAGCAATTCGGTCTCTCAGGAAGTTTGGATGTGTCTATGGAGCTTCCGTGACCTTTTCTTGTACAAGTTGTGCTGGCTTCCACAGTACTGTGTACTGTCTTACCCTTCACCAAAGTTACCGCTTGTCTATTGTCTATTTAGTATTCCGTTCCCCACCCTTCCCATCTGTCGTAACCAACAAAGATTGTTTCTTTTTGTGTGTGAATCTTTTTGAGTTTTTACAGTAGTGTACTCATACAATATGTGTTCTTTTGTGATTGACTTATTTCACTCAGCATAATGTCCTCCAGTTTCATCCACGTTATGAGATGCTTCACAGATTCATCATTGTTCTTTATCTTTGCGTAAAAATCCACTGTGTGTATGTACCGTAGTTTGTTTATCCGTTCATCTGTTGATGGGCATATAGGTTGTTTCCATCGTTTTGCTATCGTGAACAATGCTGCAATGAACATGGATGTGCTT
>NW_004444002.1:12012569-12049863 GCF_000243295.1 Trichechus manatus latirostris
CTCTGTCAGTTTTCTCACTCCATTTGGTGCTTGGCTGAGTTCTTTATCTCTTCATTTGATGTTTTAGGGTTTCAGGATTGTTGTATTCTCTGTTTGGCTTAGTTTTTCGGATCTTTGCTGTGGAGGGATGGCATGGTGCTTCTGCCTAGAGCGCCATTTTGCCGGAACTCCAGAAGACCAGATTTTTATGGAGAGGACTGTGTATCACCTAGAGAGTCTAGCTTCAATCTGAAAGGTATAATCAGATGAGACTCTTGAGTGGTCTTATCTTTTCCATTAAAGCACAAAATGATGTGTATAATCATTGGATACTGTTATGGGTTGAATTGTGTGCCCTTAAAAAATATGTTGAAATCCTAATGCCTGTACCTGTGAATGTGACACTGTTTGGGAATAAGGTAAGACACAGACCCTGTCCTTATAAACGCACAGTCTAGTAGGAGCAGCAGAAAACATTCAAACACTGTGTGGTAAGTCCAATGACAATGGTATGCTCACAGTATTATGGGAGTTTCAAAAAGGAGTACACTAATGGGAGTAGGGAATAGTCATAGATTTTTCCTGGGGTATATGGCACTTAAGGATCCCAGGGTGGTGTAATCGTTAATGAGCCTAAGTGAAAGGTTGGAGGTTTGAGTCCACCAGACGTGCTTCAGAAGAAAGGCCTGGTGATCTACTTCTGGAAAAATCAGCCATTGAAAACCCTATGGAACGCAGTTCTACTCTGACACACATAGGATCACCATGAGTCAGAATTGACTTGATGGCAACTGTTATGATGCTTAAATAGAGACACAAAGGATGCTAGCCAGGCAGAAAGGGAGTATGGACATTCCAGGCAGAAAGGAAACCACCAGCAATGGCTTACAGGCATGAAACAGCAGGGTGTGTGCTGGAATCTGCAAGCATTTACCTGCTGTTGGAGTAACAAGTCCAAGGCAGGGAGTGGCAAGAGATGAGACTGCAGAAGTCGAAAGGGAATAAATAAACCATGCAGGACGTTATAGGCCATGGTTAGGCATATTTGGGCTTTTATCTTGAGAGCCGTGGGGAGTCACTGAAATGTTTTAAGCAGGGGAGTTACATAGTCAGACTTGTGTTCTAGATCAGTGCATCCCAATTTTTTTTCATGTCCCACCACAGAACACATAGAGTAATAATTTTTGTATTACACTCTGGAGTGTGTAGACTTACAGCTGCATGCTGCTGGAGACAACATGTCCAGGCTTAGCTGCCCCAGGCCCAACACAGCTGTCCCAAGAGCTAAGGTTGGGAAGTTCTTTTAGATCATTCTGAAAGTCATGTGAAGGATGGGTTGGAGGAAAACAACACTGGAGGCAGGGTGTCAAGTTCCACTAACAAGGCACAGTAGGGATAGAGAAAATAATTGGGAGATAGAATTGACAATAGATTAGATGTAGGGCCCGGGGGGAGGAGGAGTCAAAGGTGATTCCCAGGTTTTTGGCTTGGATAACTAGGTGGAGGAACAGCATATTTGAGAGGGAAGATTATGAGCTTAGGACTGGATATAAAGACTGATGTACTTTTGAGACAACTGGCTGGAGATGCCCAATAGATGGCTATTATGCTGTTACAGGCTCTGTTGGCTTGTTGGAGAATTGAGTTGCATGGACCAAGGATCTGATGCAGTGTGGAAATTCTTAAGCCTTGAAAAGCAGGTATGGTAGTGATTGTACTAGAGAGCCACCTTCTGGTCTGCTTTCTTTAAAAAGTTTTCCAGTTTACAGCCTCAAAGAGTCCACCTTTCACATGTATATGTGATTCAACCTCTTGGCCACAACTGAATGTAACAGGGATAAACATCTGACTCAAGTTGGAGCAATAGGATTCTCTTTCATGATAATCAGGCATTGGGGCCCAGTGACTAAGTTAATCATTTGCATGAAACCAAGTTTGAAAGTTATACAGGATAATGGTCTTCAAAGTGTAGTCCCTAGATTGGCAGCATCAGCATCTCTGGGATCTTGTTAAAATGCCAAGTCCTGGGACCTCATCCCACATCTACTGAATCGGAAACTCTGGGGGTGGGGCTCAGTGATCTGTTTTTTACAAGCCCTCCAGGTGATTCTGGTGCAGCCTACCACTGATGTAGACTCTTAGAATGAGGCTACCATTCTGGGTACCCCTGATCAATCACCTGTGTGCTGATAAGTAAGTAGAGAAAGCTGTCTCACAGAGAGAGACTCGAATGGAATGGAATGGAAAATAGGAAATGAGAAACAGACTACCTGATAACTTTACAGTTCCATGGGGCCCAGTTGTTCTTCTTGCAATTGGAATTTGTGAAAAGTTCCTGTATCATTACATAAATCCCTTTTATTTGAATGAGTTTCTCTTCTTTACAATAAAAGTACCCTGACTTCTTAGTTGGCTATTTCTCCAACAGTCTTTTATTGTGATTTACTGTGTGGCTATTGTTTTAGGCATAATGAAGGATAGCAAGATGAACTAGACCTGGTTTTCTTTCTTTAGAAGCCCAGTTTAATGGAGGTGGCATATAGACAATGTTGTAAGCACTGTAGGGGAGGTAGGTACTGAGCTTTAAGATCGCCTGGTAAGCACTAAATATTAGCTGAGTGGTATCTGGTAAGGCCAGAGAAGACTTGTAGGAAGAGTTGATAGTTTACATATACTTTGAAAGATTAGTTTGCAAGGGAAGAGTAGGGAGAAGAGGGGAAGGTGTTCCAAGTGGAGAGAAAAATGTGCACAGGCATAGAGATATGAGAAACTATGATGTGTATCTGGAAAACAGTGAGTAGTTTGGTTTGTCTGAAGTATACAGGTTACAGAAGAGAGAGGGCAAAGGTGATGCTAGAGGGCAAGCCTATCCAGTAGTCACTGAGAGGCTATGGAAGATTTTTAGTCAGGGAAGTGACATCATCAGTTTTTGACTTCAGAAAAATGACTTCAGTAGTAGTGTGGAGGATTGGAAGGGAGAAGGGTTGAGTGACAGCACTGGATGTGTATACAATAATAAAAATAATATTTAAGGTTTTTTTGTAAAGATTGTTATGACTCAAAAGTTATTCTTGGACTGGCTTTTCCAACCACCCCCCCCCCCCAGTTTCTGGAGCTGTGTCTTTTACCATAGGGACATCTGTCTCCAGGATGTGGAGAGGAGAGGACACTTGCATGTCTGACACTCCTTGGCCATTTTTCCTGGGTGGTCTGGGTGATCTTATAGCCCCAAAATTTCATCCCAGTGACCCCTGCAGCCCCAAGCATCTTCAGGATCTAGACTATCTCTAGACCAACTCCTCATGAGAAAAGACTTGCTTATTAGAGTTGCTTTTTAGCACCATTGGCTGGTGTTCAGTTAATGGTAAACACTTGCTTGGTGTACTTGACATCAGTGAGATCCTGGACACCAACTGTGAAAATTGGGTGTGACTGTTAGCACAAATGCCTAGTTTATGGGTAGCCCCTACCTAGAGCCCCAAATTGTGACCACTGATTGCCTGGGTTCATGTGTGTTCCGTATAACAACCCATAAATGGATTTCTTTAACTTGGGATTTTGTAACTAGAAATTGAGAAGAAGCAAACAAAAACACATTGAATGAACTACACACATTTATTGAATAGTTAACAAAGGCACACCAATAACCACTTACAATATATATAGACAGTTAACACAGATATGATTCTCTCTTAACTGCCAATTTTCCCAACAAATAATTGTTCAATGCTTCAGGTCATAAAGGCTCAATGCAAAGTCTCAATCCTGATCCCATTCTTCCCCATCCTCTTCTTGAGACCTATACTGATCCTCAATGGGTTGATCATCATCTTCTGTTGCCATAAGGTCTCTAGAAGTATGCTGACTGCAGAGACTCCTCAGATTCCTTCTGCATTTCCTCAAGTCCAGTTTTTAATGAACAGGCTATCTGCTTTAACAGGTGCTGTTGTTACTGTTACTCTATGATTTTTCACCATTCTCTCTCTCTGCATCTGTATATGCATTCAGCGCACTGCATCACTTATGGGGAGACACCTCCCTCTCTCTCATGAGGAAAACCTATGATTTTCTTGCATCTGTTGTACATTGTAGTTGGAGCCCTGCCTGCCTTGGCACTGCACTCTGTTTCCATGTACAACACTAAAATGCTGGGCTACCCTGACTGGAACTCCCTTCTGATACCGATTTCTGCATCCACTTCAGAGTGCAGTGCTTTTGCCTGTAAGGACAGTAATCATGCCTCTTGTTCCTCTAACAAACCTAATCCTTATGACCTGGTGGATGCCCTTTCTATCCAAGGTACTCTGATTGGAGTTCTTGGCTTTTACTCCCCAAACTCCCACTGTCCTTTGGCCTAAGGGAGAAGTATGAGTTGAGGCACTGAAAGGAAAAAAACTGGGAGGGCTTAGTTAAATGGGCATTTATAGTACAGGAATGTCAAAACTACAATCTGTGTGGCCATCTGTTGGATATTAGAAGGTACAGGCACTAGTCTACTCCAGAAATGTATTCATGTATCAGGCTAGTCACTGTGTCCTGCTCTCTGTGTTGTTGTTGGATGCCCCTGAGTAGATTTTCAACTCATAGCAACCCCATGTGACAGAGTAGAGCTGCCCCCATAGCGTTTTCTAGGCTGTAATCTTTACGGGAGCAGATTGCCAGGTCTTTCTCCTGTGCAGCCACTTGGTGGGTTCGAACCTTTTGGTTAGCAGCTGAGCGCTTAACCACTGTGCCACCAGGGCTCTCTATAGATGCTATTTTTTATGAGACTGACCATGTGAGTGGATTATGGTCCATGGAATTTTGGAATGTTCAGTACCTAGTCATTATTTTAGGCTCATTACTATATCAGAACTTTCCTAACAATTACAAAATCACAAGATTCCTCTTTTTCTTTTTCTTTTGGTCTTCTTCAGGTGGTGAATGACTGGACCACTCTTATTCATAGGAATTTGATCATTGTCTGAATGCTATGATTCAATGTCTACAAGATTATGTCAGTAAGTTATATCACCCTCATCAATGTGTGAGGAGCCCTGGTGGCACAATGGTTAAGTGCTTGGCTGCTAACCAAAAGGTTGGCAGTTCAAACCTACAAGTGACTCGTTGGGAGAAAAGACCCGATGATCTGCTTCTGTAAAGATTACAACCTAGGGATCCCTAGGGAAAAGTTCTACTCTGTCCTATAGGGTCGCTATGAGTCGAAGTTGACTCAACAGCATACAATAACGTGTGTGGTTGTCTGATATTCAACCATTGGAGAGTCTTGTCTTTTTAAATAGACATTCCCAGGAGGGGTAGCACATTAAGTACTACCAGTCTTGAACTCCTTAGTATGACTTGTCCCTTAGTTCTTAGCTAAGGCTGCTCTCTCTAGCCTGAGATGCCCAACAGGAAAGTTCTAAAGGAGAAAATCCAGATCTACATGAAGAAGCATGTTTGATAAGATACTGCCACGGGACTTCTAGAAGGCCAGAGGCCACCACAAGGGATGAGAAAAGGACGGGCTTGGAAGGATGCTGAAAAAAAAAGAGGCTGAAAGGTACCCAAGACAAATTTGGTCTACATACGGTTTTGCCTATGGGTCAACTTTTTTCTGGCCAATAGAAACTCCAAGGCTCCATTTTGATGATGGTCATGGATGCCTGCCCTGAATTCTTATCATTCAGCAGCTTCAAAGAGAAATACATAAACTGAATTCTGAAGACGCCAAAGGCCTCCTGTAAATGTCTATATACTGAAGTGGTTTTAGTGCTGAGATTATCACAGACTCACATAAACATATACAACACATCAAAGGTCTTAAAGTTGGTGTACCAAGAAATGCCATAGTGGGAACCACACTTATAGTAAAGCAGGGCAAAGGGGGTGAGGGAGCTAGTGGCTCTATATGATTCAGCTGATACTAGACAAAGACCCACCTCCTTCCCTGGCCCTTTTCCTTATTAGAGACACATGAATAATACTTCACTCTGCCACAACCTCTGATCCAAACTTTTCACTTCAGTTCTGTCAGCCTGGCTACAGAACGGGTGGTCAATGTGGAGAAGTTGCAGATTAGTGTTTCTGAAGTATTTAGAAATCTGACAGAATCAAGGATTACCAAGTTACGTTTTGCTTTCTTAAAGAATAAAAATGATTATCCTTTCACTCCTGTGACATTTGTTGGAGATAACCAATTTTAAGTGAGAGAAAATGTTTTCTAGGAAAAAGGCATACATCTCATTGTTATGAAACCACTGATGCCCATCTTGAAAAGACTGCAATGAACAACACTGATTTCATAGGTTCCACTGAAGATATGAGAGAGAAATGAATGACTGGAAAAGACAAACTTCTAATAATGTATCTTAGAATATGCTTTAGAATTTCTGAGGCACAACAGAAACGAGTTAAGTATTATCCCCAAATTTTAAGTTTCTTTTTACTAAAATACAAGTGTTTTTCTTGTGTTAGTAACTTCAATATTATAGGAATAATACATCCAATAAAATGGACACATTATCAATATAATTCAAAATACTGAAGATATATTTGGAAAGAAATGTGTTCTGTGTATGATATATAAAATCGACCCAAATCACAATTTTAAATTTTGATTTCTAAAGATTAGGGTTAACATACTAGAACATGAATAGATCTCAAGTAAACTCCTGATGTGTGAATATGGATTCATAAAAAAAGACATAACAAAGAAATTTACACATTTTATTAAAAGAACAAAAAATAAGCAACATAGATGTAGCATACTAAAATGAGTTGCATAATGCACACTTCTAAACACAAACAAGCACTACAGCACTATAACTTGGCAAAAAAAACCCTCAAAAACAACAAAACAAAATTGAAGCATCTGCCCTATTGATAGCAGTTGAGGGAATGAGTTATTGCATTTTGAAGGCAAAATATTACAGGAATAGTTTACGTTTATGAACTATTCTGGTTGTTATTTAAATCTATTAATTGTTGTACAAGGCTAATAATATTTTTATCTATTGTTGTGTGCTGTCACGTCGGTCGATTCTGACTCATAGTGACCCCACGGGACAGAGCAGAACTGCCCTATAGGGTTTCTAAGGCTGTAATCTCTATGGGAGATTTCCAGGTCTTTCTTCCACAGAGCTGCTGGTGGGTTCAAAACACTGACCTTTCAGTTAGCAGCCAAGTGCTTCAACCATTGTGCCACCTGGGCTCTTTATCTACAGATATTTTTAAAATCAACATTTTTCTGCCCAAAATATGGACTTCTACTTTTTACATTATACCAGATTGTTTTTACATAAATGCATAAAGTTTGCCCTTTAAATAAAATGAGTACATTTACCAGTATCCCTTTTTTTTTTTTTAAGTCTTAATTTAAATGATCATAATCTGGGGGCATCTTAACAAATGGTTCATTTTTTAATAATTAAAGCAGCAGCAATAATAGTAAAAGGAAACTTTGTTTTGAAAATCAAGACCTCAGAATCCAATAGCTGATGGTCAGGTCGTCCTTCCCACTGCTAGACACAAAAGACATAGCAACAAACTAATTCGGTTTCCATCACTAACAAATAACATCTGTATATGGAAATAAAGCTTTGAAACCACGCAGTTCTCCGACAGATAAATCTTTAGATGTGTGTTTTGGAGGAGAACAAAAGCACTGTTTAATCGTTGGGTTACCTTTAGGTCTTACTACAGAAGATGACTAGCAAAGAGTTTTGCAATATCTGCAAAGAGCTGTGACTTACTTCATAGTGATTGTGTTTTCTCCTTTTAGGTGTACCGCAAATGAGGATGAGTTCTATTTAAAGATAAAATTTCTCTGGAATAATCCTGCTTTTGAGTATTAATGGGTGATTCTATTACAGGCAAGGACAAGTGGAAGGGCTAGACACTATATGAATTAGTCAAACTAAGTCCTTTTGTGGACTTAATGATAGAGGTCCTTTCTGGCCTCAGTTATATACAATTTCAATTATACTTCATTCTCTAATCTGTTTTACTCATGTAAAGACAGTCACTGAGTGTACTAAGCTCCAAAGAAAATGACCCCGTGGCTATCAGGATACACACTATGCTATCAATTCACTGAATATCTTTTGTGATGCTTCTAGGTTCATTCCAATGGTTTCATAGATGAATCTTCCTTAAAATCTTATGATATCTCTATCAACCTTATGAAAATATATTCTGTGGCTTATAGATTCACATGGAAATGTCAACACAAGAACATGTGTTAAACTGGGAAAATATGTTGGCAGTAAGGCTCATGGTGAAAGTTCCTAACTACAGAATGAATGAATGCTTAAATTTTATATCCAAAGGAATGCTGATCAGATGGTCAGACTGTTCACTGTATGGCCGACTCTAAGTGATCGTGGTTGAGGGAACAACAACAACAAAAAGAACTTTCTAGCCAACTGGCCCTGAGCTATTGGACAACTGTAAGGCTTGGATTGCTTTCTGGCTTTGGTTTATTTTCCTGTCTCTATAGTAAGAGCTGCCAAAATGGGTAGCAACACTAATACCAACTCCCCCCATCCCAGGATGGGCTCCTTCTCCAGGGCAAGAGCAACATGCCCCAAGATGTGAAGGATTCAAATTACCTGTAGTGACAGTGATCGATCCTTAAACCTTTCGAACCTTGGCCTTTTCTAGGTCTCATTGTCTAGGGGCCACAAGAAAGTTAAGTGGCCATCTGTAGGTAGTGTGGGAGCTAAAATTGATGGAGACAGTCTGATTGAAACATTCTCTTCCAGTTCCTAGTTTATCTAAGATTTTGGCTGAAGTGGCACAGTGAAGCACTTTCCAATCTGTAAGTCAGAAAACAGCTTCCACCAAACAGGTATAATGTAAATAATGCAACTAAAGCCATGTATAAAGTTATGACAGGAGCATTTTTTCCATGGTTGAAGGGAGTGAAATACCCCAGGCTGGCCATACTTAAGTGAAATCTTTCAATGGTTCCCAATTTGGTTTTGAGTTCTGGATCTTAAAGGAGGAATCATGGTCAACATTAACAATTTGATTGTCACTTAAATACATATTACTTGCTATACATATTAATTGATATAATACATTGATAAATTTCTGCGAAAGATGAAATTTGATTCTATTCTAACGGGAATATTTGCCTTGCCATTTATAGTGTATTTCACTGCTTGTAACCATTGTAAAAAGAAAACCTCAGCCAGAAACCTGCCTGGGTGTGTGTGTGTGTGTATGTGTGTGTATTTATGCTGGAGATTAAGTAAAAGGGCAAACAATCTTTGCTAGTGGTCTTGCTACATGATGAAGTACTGTTACTCTTGTTCAGTGCTGTAAGCTGAAGTTGACCTGTTACAAGTCTTCTCTTTTGGTGAGCTGTAGCAAACGAGACAGCCTCCACAACAGCAAAGTAAAATCATACTTTTGTTAAGTCTTATAGCAAAAAATCCTTCCTTCTCACAGCCTTAGAAAGAACTCTTACTAACTTTTCCACTACTATCACAGACTTCTTATATTCAACAAAGCTCCAAGAATTGCTTTCATGGACTATGTACATAAGTGCAAAAAAGGTGTGTCTCACACATTCGCACCCTAACTGAGACAATCAGTTAACTGCAGCATATGTCTCTTAAACACTGTTAAGGGGTCATTCCACAGTATCTTTAAGTATGGTCTTACAAATATGAATTTATGCTTTAATCCTCATTTAGATATATTTGTGTAACTATGTAATTCCAGAAACCAGAATTTTTGCAGCTACAGATATGTCACTTGAATAGGGTAACTCTGAAGAAATAAATGCGTGAAAATAGGTCAGGTAACGTATTACAAATGCAACAAATGTGTTTAAAGTCTAAATACTGTGGAATAACCCTATCCACACAACAAATTCTATAAGCTATAAAACCTGACTCTAGAATCCAAGTGTTGTAAACTTTTTGACCAAAAAGTCACACAAGGATACAAATTCAGTTTTCACATGGGACTTTGGGATTTAAAAAAGAAAATTCGAACGTATCTGTGCTGAGAGTTTTGAGCTGTATCTTCTACAAGCTCATACTGTCACAAACCATGTATAGTTTACAAGTAAAAGTTTCACACACACACCAAAAAATGTGCCTAAAGGTAGCCATGTTGTAAATTTTGTTGCCAAAGCAACAACTAAATATAATTAGTTAACAATTAATTATTATTTGTATATAAAGTTAAATTTGTTCTTAAACTGTGAACTGTAAAGAATAGTTATGGACTATAGTCTATACCTTGTCATGCTTCAGTGTCAGTTTAGAACATAACTAGGCAGGCTGAATACATGTAGTAAAAACAAACTTCCTCTAACTCTCCTTCAAAATTAAAATTTATTAGTTACTTAGAGCTATAAAAAAGTAATACAATAAAAACCTTAAAAACTAACAATAAGAAAAATGAAAACATGGCACCAATGAGTGAGTTGGCGCTCAGAATGTATATTTGTAGTTATATTTACAGTTTGATTAGGCCATCAACTACATCTGCAAAAAGTTGTTATTCTCTTTTACCTACTGTTTAGTCTATGGCCTTCAACAGGCACTGGTAAAATTAGGCCACTATTTTTGCTAAATCTATTCAACAGGATTGGGAAATTAGATTTCCCTCATAAATTCTACCTATCTCTATTTCAATATGTGTGAAATGTACAAGGGATAAAAAGAATGAGGAATCCAGTTTTTAATCATTTTGTGCATCACAGTACACCCTACAGCCTCAAAGAATTCAGAAAACTTGTGGCTGCATTTTATCCAAGGGCATCCTTATCCACACTCTCCAAAGGGGGCTGAGAGATCTAAATAACATTCTAAGTAGCACATGGGGTTTCTCTCTTACTTAAGAAAATGTAATGTCAACGCTGTTCCTTATTCAGACATTGCTCTGCTTACTGGCCGTGCCATTAACAGCAGATTCAAATGTAAAGATTAATTTTATTCCGTTCCTGCTGATGGCAGGGAAGAGGTACTTGCTTTTCCCCAATTGGAGAGCAGGTGAGCTGAGGCTGCCCATTAGTGAACACAGCCTAGTGATGTAGAACAACACTTCTGGCAAGATCAAAGTGCTTTAACATGCTCAAAAATGGATGGAGAAGATTGATGGAGGAGGGAGAAGATGGCTTTCCACATCACCACTAACTACAAATTAAAGACTCTGATCTAGACAAGTGAAATGAAATGCAAGAGCTGGTTGTGGAATCATGCTCCAGTTACAAAAAGGAAATACTGTATTTAAATAGCAATTTTATGAATCCATTTAGTTTTAATTTTAATCCCTCTTTAAAATATACTTATATGATGGTTACATAGTGTTTCTTTTTCTTAACTGGTATTACTAAATCCTCTTAAATGATGACTTGTAGATTACTTTCTCTGTATACATGTCCCGTTTTACCCAAGTTTCATCATTCCTGCATTTTTTAGAAAAGGCTGAGAGAACTGGACAAAAACAATAACTTTGGATAACTAAAAATAGAGGCCCGTGAAAAAGAGGAAGTTTATAAAATGTTAAGAATTAAAAGTGATTAGAATTTTATATATACAATTGATCAAGTAAATTATTGTTTAGAGTCACTGATTAGTTTTGTGACTTGTCTTTTTAACTGGACATTTATAGTCTCATGACATCTATCTTCTTTTCTTGAGTAAAGATCATTTGAGTAAGTCATTGCACAACTGGTTTAAAGAGTGCTTGCAATCTTAAAATTGCATTGTTGTCAAAATTCTTTTGAATTTGATCAAAACTTTAGTGCTTTCAGCTTTCGTTCTTTAAACACATTTATAAAACTTCTTTAAATATGCCAGCAACAAAAAAATTGTGGCACCAAAAATACAACAACTACCCTGAATATCCCTCACTGAACCTCTTACTAAAAAATAAGTCATTACTAATGCTCTCCAGTGCTTAAAGTGATATGAAAACAGCTGTATTCTAGGTTTAAGATCTATGCACATCTTTGCCAGAAGTTTAAAAAGTTAAATGAAACAGGATGTTGCATCAAAAATGTCAGACTACACAAAAACTTATTTTGCACTGAAAATGTCCCCATCTCCATTAAGGAACACATCCAGACCAGCTCAGGTGTATCCTTTCTAGCTTCATGGGATCAGATTTGCTGTTCTGGAGAGGCACTGGCATAGGTTATATAAAACTCAGTTCCATACGCAAGTAATTTATAAAAGGTGTACTCTACTTTCTTCTCTAACAATGTTAAGATTTGGGGAAATAGAAATTAAGTGGTTCAAAGAATCAATACATAAAGGTCAAGACACCTCTTAGTTCTCTGACTCCGGACAATACTGTTAATGGATGACAGTGGCTCGATACAAGCAAGATCACTTAGAAATCACTTTTGATTATGATTTGCATTGATGATTAAGATCAATAGGCTATCAACTATCAGAGGGCTAATTTTGTTCTTTTGTATTCTGAGCCAAACTTATGTGCTTTCGGATGGAGTCTCAAATGTTCCGAAGCACGCAGTTAAAAGGAGGAGAAACTGGGAGTCAGGAGATATTCCCGGGTCCAACTGCCACTAACTAGCTAGGTAGTCTGGGGCAAGTCACATGCTTTGGGCCTCAGTTTCATCAACTATGAAAAGGTCTCCATTGTTCTGTGATTTGAATACTACTAACCGGTGTAAGGTACCATAAATCAGATAGTTTTCTTTAATTATCATTTTTATGAAGAAGAAAACAAACCTATCAAGTTTGATGATTTTATACTTTCCAGTGAGAGAATATATATTTAGTAGAAAATATTAAATTTATCTATGTTGTAAAATATGTTTCTACTGTATAATGATAGTAACTTTAGTAACTGAGTTGAGTGGAGGAGGTATGCCATATACCACAGGAACAGACTAATTACTATTTTACTTGGTTGTAAAATTATTCCATAACTATTAGTAGTGTGAGTTCAGCTCAGCTCTGTGGAGTGTAGCCACTCCATCTCATCCAAAGGGTGTTAGAAGCCTCTTTATTCTAATTTTCAAACACAGCTAAAGACAAATACAAACAAAAGAGGCTTGGTTATGCTTGGGGAGATTCTGATGTTAATAAGCTTGCCATGTATCACAGGCACTTGCTCCTTCCCAGATAAGTTTACCAAAACTGGAAACACAGCTGTACTGAAGCTAAAGACAACTGCGGACATCCTTCCTAGAACTTTTGAATAAATGAAAGAATCATTTTAAACGCCTCCCCACCTCCTCTCCTGGTCATTTCTCCAAACTTGTACTCAAGCTACGTCTGTGATCAATAGAGAAGACTGTCCATTTGGGGAGGAAAGGCGTCATTTGGAACCAATTCTCTTTCACCCTGACTGACTTTTGCTAGATTACATCTTACTTATTATTCAAAGAGTAGTCTAAAAAGGATGAGCCATTTGCATTTAGAAAATGGCACTGTGTAAAAGGTTACATTGCAATGATTTTACATACTTTCCTCCAATATGTAAAACTATCTCCATTCCCCCATCTCCCTGTTTAATTTATAACCTGTAATTAGCATACCTTGAAAGCCTCCAAGTACCAGTTTCTCTGCTGAACATTTCAAATGACTCAGTTTTAGACACTCAACCAAGGAGACAGAATCCTTAAGCTGAAACAAAATGTAATGGGCCTTTTACATAATTTTAGTAGAAATGTTGAGAAATTGACTTAAAGGTAAATTCTTGTTTATCAGAGAGTTATTTAAAAGGAGTGAAATTAGGGGTTAATTTAAGAATTTCCCTGTTTTGTGCAGGTAATTACTTCTCTCGCTAAAAAATCCAGTAACGTGATTTTATGTTGCAAAGTCAGATCTGCAGGTATGAATTATATACATGCATGTTTGTGAACAGGTTTGTACACACTCAGAAAGTGAAGCCTTTTAAATGTCTGTCCCAAGAAACCTACAGAAATATCCTAGAGAGAGCATATTAACATTAACCTGTCACGTTTTTCAAGAACATGTTTCTGTTTCCCACTAAAAACATTTTCGTTGAAATCAAATACCCCACATATACAGAACACACTAGATAGAATGTAAAAACCTGACACAGTACAATTTAATAGAACAATGGGAAAAATGGTATTGGATACATTCGATACATTCTAAATCAACCCAATAGACTATTGTGTAAACAAAACTGTAACACTTCAAAATCAGACAAACATTTTTCCACCAAGAATGTACAGTAAACCAGCAACAGTCCACTGTGGAGATGCACTCAGCACAATGGCTATTGGAAAATGACAAAGGGTAAGTAACAAGTTTCAAAACTTAATGGTCATGTTCTACCTGACATTCAAATAAGATAGATGGTAGTTAGTTTTCTATTCGTGTTTTAAGATCTCTATTGATTTTAATGCTTGATTTTTATTTTAATTTGGTAGGTATGTTTGTTTTGCTTAATATATTGACTGCACCACACTTATTGTTGAGTTGGTAGAAGAGGACATACGAGAATATGTATGGAAAGGCCATATGGAGCTTCTCACGGAGAGATTCTGATACTCCGTAACTCTGCTGTTCAGAATTTCAACTGAAACGGAAAAAAAAAAAAAAAGAAAGAAAGAAAGTGAGAAAAATTGAAGGGTTATTGAAATAGGAGCCAGGATACTGTGGTTATTGTCCCAGTTCTGTGTGTGAAAAATGCCAAGATATTCCCCCACTCAAATCTCAGATTCTATATCTACAAAACTGAGGCTGTTGGAAATGATCAGTAAAGAACCATAAGCCTATGATAGTCTATGATTCTTATCGAACGCTAATGTGGAGCATTCCCCTAAGTTAGCAGAGATGCACTCAACAGTGTTAAGGTATTATCTACACAATGCCAAAACATTTCGATGAACATTCACCATCCATCCACTCCCTTCAACAAGCATATATTGAGAAAACGTGTTTGATACCAAGCATTTTGAAATATGCAAATATGAAATGAACTTTTAAACTTCTTATCAGAATTTTTTGGAGCCGTACGCAAATAGCCTAAACGTGAAATCTAGGTACAGGTAGTCCCCGACCTATGACATATTTGAGTTATGATAAATCGCACCTTATGACTTCCTTTTTTAAAATAATTTGTGTATTTTTAATGTATATATGTATTAAAATATATCTGTAAGTTTATATGTAATGTTTCCAATCCCTAAAGGCAAAGATTAGATTTTATTTATAAAGATACTGATAATAAAAGGCAATAGTAATGAAAACTAAAAAAAAAAAAAAAGGTATTTGACTCACGTCACAACTGACTTATGACGGAGTCGTCAGAATGGTACCCTGTCGTAAGTTGGGGACTACCTGTATGTAATATTCTACAAAATTACATTTTTAACTTTGGAAAAATTTTCAACATCTGTTACACACTGAAGTGATTACATTCTGACAAATTTATCTAAATTTTCAAATGGAATCAAGCAAAAAAGAATCACATGTTCTGTTGGAAAGTTGATTATATTTGACAACTTCTGTTTACCTTGATGTGAAGCAGCCATGAGAATTGGACAAGTGTTTGCTAAACCTACATTCTCATGTTTGGTGCTATTCTCAAGCTGCCACTATCCCAAGTGACACCCCTGAAAAATATTCCAATTTATAGCTACTTGGCACAGTGGTTAAGAGCTCGGCTGCTAACCAAAAAGGTTGGCAGTTCGAATCCACCAGCTGCTCCTTGGAAACCTTATGCGGGCAGTTCTACTCTGTCCTATAGGGTTGCTATGAGTCAGAATAGACTCGACAGCAATGGGTTTGATTTGGTTTGGTTAGTTCTTCCACATATCGAAAGGTATCTTTTTAAAACATTCCTTATGATTGAGGGGAGCTATTTACCTAATGTACAGTCAGCTATAGGCTCTGTCCAGAACAGTCCTCAATGGGAAAGTGTTAGCTGGGATCTGGGGAACTAGACCATTGGGAGAACAGAACTGGCATCTCCTTCAACCAAATGAAACACTCTCGGTGTGTGAAGTTCAACCTTTCAATCACTAATGTGTGCAGTTCAGAATTGGTCTGCTTGTTTAATAAGTCTCTATCATTAATTAGATGCCTTGGAGCCTTAAGTGGCTTCAAAAGCCACATGTTCCAAACAAGCAATTGTTCAAATCAAGTGTGTGCTACTACAGGATCTGGACCAGGCAAAGAGGAGATCAAGGGTAAAAGAAAAAATCCAACAACAACAACAACAAAAAGAACATGACTCGAATGAAAATAATGATTAAATTACTAAATTATGGCACTCAAAACTCAAAACAGCTGGAGCAATTCTAATAGACTTACATGGGAAGCAACACAAAACAGAAGACTGTAAAAGCACTATTTCCTGTCATGTCATAAGGAGAAGCATGTTGCTTACTTATTTTAAGATGATCATCTCAATCACATCCTGAAAAAATTACTTTGCTTTACTTCAATAAAAAAAATGAAGCTACAAAAGTGTTAAAGAATTAAAATTCAGAAATGATCTGTGCCTTTGACTAGCAAACCATACCCCTTTAATTTGAATACGAAAACATTTCAGAATTTGTTAGCTCATTGGGAAAATACAGTACCAGCTGTCATTTTCATATAGAAATTGCATATTTGCTCTCCATGTTTCAATGTGAACAATTTAGAATGCTTAAATCTGGCTTAAAGTTATAAGCAGTGTCTATTAATGAAAATATTTACCAAAGTCTTTAGCAAATGCAATTATGTAAATAAAAGAGATAACCAATAAATATTATTTCTATTAATACTTAAAGAAACTTACTGTTCTACTGGTAACTTCTACATCTGTGAAACAAACATGCTGCTATTCAGTTCATCTATTGATAATTGGGGTATCTATAGTAGTAAAAAAGATTTTAGATTAAAATAGTTTCTTGATATGATTTGGCTTATTTTGTTCACTGCTTGGACATGGTAGTCAATAATCATACTCAATTTCACAGAAAAATTTAGACATATTAACCATTTCCACTAAGAGTTAATTTAGAATGTGATTTGTTCCAATGAATTAATGCTCAGTATGATACATGGCTACCATACTTGAAATGTAAATTAAAGAGCAGTGGAACTTGCAGTCTGCAAGTATGGCTGCCACTCTAACAGGGCACAAATGGCCATAACAGTACACAAGAATTATTGTATGTAGCTCCTTAAAAATTTGAGACCTCAAAACTTATAATTTGCACTGTGACTATGCCTGGAAATACCTAAGGCAAATGAAAATCAAAACAACACAAGCACATCTAATGTTAGTATGAGAAGGAATTTCTGATGTAATCACTGGGCAATGATATGGATACCTGTGCCTTGGAAAGAAATATGATGGCTTGCTTTCTTTCCAGTAGATTGGAAGGTAAAGGTGATGACTGTACCAAGTGAAATTTCAAACACAATAACCAAACACGGTAGTAAACTAAAACAAATTCACCTCGTGACCAACAAGGAAGCATTTAAGATATACTTAATACCTGTATATACATTTAAGGATTGGTGTGGCAGCCACAGTTGTATTAATATATAGCATACCAAGAACAACATCTGGTAACTGATTAAAAATGAGTGAAACTCTGCTGATGAATCTCAAGGTGGGTAATGAATCATACGCAGCATTCTAGAATATACACAAAATAAAACTTTTAAATGTGACAATTGCTTAAGAAATATATAAGAATATGAATCAATGTCTCACCAATCCCAAAAGTATATATTGTGCCTTACACACTGTAGTTATCTACATCTAAACAGGTGAAGTAAATGGCCAAACCTGATTGCCTGTGGTTGTTGCAACGTAGGGGACGCTGGTGGCAGGTGTTGTTGCTGCAGACACAGTGGTAGGTGTAGCACCGTGCATCATGGGCACTTGCAGTAGGAAACCATGGACGAATACACGGGAGGGTGGAGCATTTATGCAACCATGACATATACGATCGAATGGGGCATGGTAGGTATCACAGCAACAAGCCACATGACATCATCATGATGGGTACACCAGGGTGCAACATGCAATCACAGTCAGTGCAAAGCAACACAACATGGAAGGGGGAAGAATTTAAAAGAGAAAAGGGGAAAAGCCAATTATAGTCACCATTGATGAAAACAAAACCATTATCAACATTTAGTAAGTCTTTGAGCAGAATCATAACGTAGTTGACTCAATGTTACAACATGGATGAACCTTGAAAGTATGATGCTGAGTGAAGTAAGTCAATATAAAAGGACAAATATTGTATGATCCCACTTATATGAAATATCTAGAACAGTCAAATGTATAGAGACCAAAGTTTATTAGTGGTTACCAGGGGTAAGTGTGGGGGAGGGGAGACGGGGGAGAGGAAGTCATTGTTTAGGAAGCTGTGAGCGTCAGTTAATGGTGATGGAAAACTTGGCAATGGATACTGGTGATCGTTGCACAACATGAGTAATGTAATTGGTGTCACTGAATTCTACATGTAAAAAATGTTGAATTGGCAAATGTTGTGTTTATATATATATATATATTTGCCACAATATAAAAACGCTAAATTTTCAGAAGGGGTTAAAATGGGTGCATATGAAAAAATCTGATTTTACCAGCGCTATCTATGTGAATAGCTAGTTAAGCAGACAAGTAACTGGGCTGCACATGCGAAGTGAAATTAGTCTGGCAGTTACCTTATGAATTGGTGTTTGGGTTCCCTGGCTTACAGACATGAGGCTCTCACTAGATTTGCAGGTGCAAAGGGATAGTTATATGAATACTTACTTGTTCTGCATGCAAAAAAAAATTGGTAGTTTGGTTGGTGGGTATGTGACAGGGGAGCAAATATTAAGAGTGCAGTGGACTATGCAAGCAGGGTTTTAAGTACAACTGGCAAAGTCCTTGGAAACTTGGGCTATTTATCAATCAAATACAAGGATCACTTTATAGTAAATAAACCTACTCATACTGAGCCTATAGGACAGTGTAGAACCACCCTAGAGGGTTTCCAAGGCTGTAAATCTCTAAGGATTTACACACATCTTTCACACATCTTTCTCCCATGGAGTGGCAGGTGGGCTCTGAACCGCCAATCTTTCAGTTCGCAGCTGAGTGCTTTAACCACTGTGCCACCAAGGCTCCTCTCATAGTAAATAGCCAACAAAATTTTGTCTTCACAGCGGATATCACAGCTACAATGCCTAGCAGCTGCAACATCTCTTTTAGGATGTTTTCTGTTTGCTGCAGAAAGCTTTTCTAGTTTCTAGCTCACTTTGGAAAGCAAACCAAGGGATTGATGTGTGAATGGCAAGCATGCATATACAATAATTTATCATGTTTGCATCTATCAAATTCAGATTTTCTGAAATCTACAGAGACAGCAAATGGGCTGGAGAGGAAAATCAACATATGTAATGTCATAGAACCAAAACCATGCCCCAAATGATGCTTAACAGAAACTCTGTAGTTATCCCTTGTTCTTATCTCTAGTTATCCATTACCAATTTTAAAAAAAAGAAAAAACCAAACCCGTTGCCGTGGAGTCAATTCTGACTCATAGAGACCCTATAGGACAGAGTAGAACTGCCCCATAGGGTTTCCAAGGAGCAACTGGTGGATTCGAACTGCCGATCTTTTGGTTAGCAGCCGAATGCTTAACCACTACGCCACCACGGCTCCTCCATTACCTATAGCCATCCCTTATTGTCTCACGTGCCAGTTCTAGAAACACTCCTGTTTTTCCTTTGAGAGTGCAGCAATTGGACAGAAAGCAGCACTACTGAAGCATGTAGATTGCATTCCTAAGCAGAGCACTAAGGATGAAAGGACAGGGGAACATCCTGGAGAAAACAGCCACAAAGTGGGAAAACAGACACATTTCAGGAGCTTGCAGAAGCCTGCTCTTCTAATCATATGCATATAACGTCCCTGTTAGTAGCCAAGGAAATATTATTAATTCGGGCAAGGTACAGCCAATCTCTTGATAACAGAGGCCTTACCTCCCTTGCCAAGGTTCAGCCCCTGCTATGTTAGCGAGAGCTACTACTGTGTGGTTGTCTTTTTGACTTTTCATTCTGTTCCGATAAACCTGTTAGTCTCTGTTGGGCTCTGCATCAACCGTCCGGCCCACTTATGGGATGGAGGTCAAGCTGCTGCAAACTCTCCAAAAGGATGGGGGGAGCTGGATTGAAATGTGATGGTCGGGGTGGATGGGGTCATTTCTCCCTGCATGAACATCAGAGCTATTTTCTCCTGATCTGTTCTGGTGACCATGAGAACTATAAAAACTGTGAACTCCCCTCCAAGAGTTCTCTTGAGAGGGAAGCAGTCACTTTCTCATCTTCAATATTAATGATGTAGAAAATAGCTTACAGATGGCTTCCATATTGTGTTGGTGGCTAATTAAAGAATCTGAGTGTGACTGGTTGTTAAAAAACCACATAACTCCCCAAAGAGTCATTGTGAAATTCTGTTGTGCCTGGTTTCTGTGCAGAAAATTGCTTCATTCTAGACTCACAGAACAGTATAGAATTTTCTAGCTTTGCTCAACTCTTTCTTTCTCAACATCTAAGTACTGAATGGTTTAGGTCTATGGATAACCTTTTTGGGGAGGAATTGTTTCATTGCACGTCACAAATTATACATTTGAAACATTTTATAATTTTAAATAACAGCTGTAAATCTAAGAACATTTAATTGCCAGGTTGGTTAGGTATGGAAATATTTCAAAATATTTCAGTTGCTATTTTTAGGGTGGAAATACAGAAATAGCAGGGTCAGTACTTGGCCACAGTGGCAACCAACTAAGACTCGAGAAAGGTCTATTTTGGGTTCACAAAGACATGACACAGACAGCACCATATTAAACCTTCAAGACTCAAAAAATGTACAGCCACATCATTCAGTCACTCAGCTTTCATAGCCACAGCAGAACAACACTTTTTTTTCAGATTAGAAAAAGTTGAGAATTGGCGTTGAAAAACCTACCAATACTTGAAGTGGGTGCCATGCACAGTATTGGCCCTGTACATCATGCAGAAAAGCGTGGAAAGTAAAGAAAAGAGATTATTTCATTATTAAAGCTTTACTGATAGAAATAATTTTAACTAGAAAGATATTTTCTCTGCAATATCAAGTAATCAGCACATGCAAACCCAGTAATCTCCCATGCTTATGATTACAGCTTAGCTTTAAGATCATATACCCAGGTAATCAAAGTAATTCTTGGATTCTTAGGTTTAAAAATGATCTTTAACATTTCTTCAAAGGAATTACCATACTAAAATTACATATTTATTTTGGACCAATACATCCTTAGTGATTTTTATCAGAAGAGGGAAATTTCTTAATTTATTACATATATTATTTTTAAAATATACACCAGGGTCTGGTATCTGGCGCTAATATTTCTATTTAGGGCATTAATCTATTAACACTGCCTCTCCTACTTCACTGTAACCAAGGGCTTGACTATGAACATATGGCAAATAGGCTTTTCATTAAGAGGGGGCTCTCAGCCAGACATGTTTTTATCTTGCCATTAATTAAGGGGGATGGGACTCATCTGACATTTTTGCTTATAAATCTAGACTTTAATTTGAATAAGTCAAACCTAGCAAAAAACTCCAACTTCCAAACAAAGTGACTATACAATTGAGAAAACTCAGAATGAATAACATAAGTTTTATACGTAATCACATTCAACAACCTTGGCTGGCCTTCCTGGGCTACAGAATTCATTTCCTAGCTACAAGACAAATTGGAATCAGCCAAGGTGGAGCGATCTAATTTCAAGTTAAATTATCACCATTTCTGATGAAAAAGGTGCCGGAAATAAAAACACCTTAACCCACACTTATTTTCCCATTTTCTCTGTGAACATTATGTTTTTTTTCCCTTAGGTTAGGGGAAAAAAATCTTAATTGTTATATATCAATAGTTAACTTTTTATAAGTGATGTAAAAATGTGCTAATGAATTCCATTCTCTTTTTCTCCTCAGAAACTATTACATAAATGTGTAAGAATTGCATTATTTTAAATGATGTCATAAGCAACTGTTGTGGTCAGTAATGAGACAAATGATGTGTTTTGTTTTGCTTTACATGGCTGCCTTCAAAATGAATTAACTGATTAATTTATTAATTACCCAATGGTTTCCTTTTCAAATTCAGATATACAATAATATGTGTTTAGTATGTTTATATAATTAAAAAGGCTTTCTAAATTAATTTTAAATAATATGCCATTTTCATTCAATAGTATTTCTGAACTGGAGCATTTATTATTCTGGTAAAAAAAAAATCCACTGTACTCCCAGTGGTTGGTATTTTCAATTTAATTCTAGAAGACTATGTGCTCATTCTACAAGTATTGAACCACTAGTAGAAAATTATTTCCTCACATATATGATATTTATTTGAAAAAAATTCTGGTTTAAAATTTTCTATTCAATTTGGTGCAAAACTTGCTGTTGTTAGGTGCCGTCGAGTCAGTTCTGACTCATAACGACCCTACGTACAACAGAACGAAACACTGCCCGGTCCTGTGCCATCCTCACAATCATTGCTATGGTTGAGTACAATGTGGCAAAATTATTATGCTATAAAATATAGTTGAATGTAGGAGGTAACATATAAAAATACGCTATCAAGTTTTAGGAAAAATAATAATTTGCTAAATTACTAAATTAAGTGGTTTAAGAATTAGAGGCTAAAACAACCTGTTTCATGGCCAATACTATACTGTATTATACTATGTTGTTGTTAACTGCCATTGAATCGACCCCCGACTCATGGCAAGCTCACGTGTTACAGAGTATAGGAACTGCTCCATAAGGTTTTCTTGGTTGTAATCTTTACAGAAGCAGATCGCCAGGCCTTTCTTTCGTGGTGCCAATGGGTGGGTTCAAACTGCCAACCTTTGGGTTAGCAGCCAATCGCAAACCACTTGCACCACCCAGGCTCCTCATATTAAACTATATTATAATATAAATTTCAGGATAGTTTTATTATAATTACCTTTGGTATATCAAAGATATATAGGCTACAAATTTTTGCAATGCTGAAGCTGGGAAGCCATTTTTTTGATGGCAGACCACTGTCTCTAACAGTGATACCTAAGAGTCAAGGAATTAGTTTGAGACAGAACCAAGTGAACCAATCACAAGAAGTGAAAAATAAGAAATGCTAAAAATGTGAAACACTGGCACTTTTTCCTCATTTGATTTCAAACCATTCATTTTCAGGGATCATAGAAAAACAAGTTTCTCTATATACTAGCAGATCAAGTATAACTGCCTTGTTTCATTTCTAATCAAAATATCAATTGACAGTCTTCCCATAAAAGCTCTTTGGAAGCTGTTTTACCTTGTATACATTCCCAACATCACTAAACTCGCAGTGCCCAGAGCCCTGTTCTCACCTGCAGGGATAAATGCCGGTTGCGGGAGCTGCAGGTTAGCCATAGCCTGTTGGCAGTGGAAAACACTGGGATTAAAGATCGGGGTGGCACCATTGGTCTTTTCAAGTGCCGGTCTCTTTGGTATCAGTTGAAGTGCACCAGGCTGTAGGGCCTGTGGGGGAGGGATGGATTAAAAAATAGTACCAAAGAAAGTAAAAAATGTACTCAAACCAAGCAAGCACCAGTTACGTAACATATGGCTACCTGCAAGGGTTTCCATTTGAGCAAGGTATTCGATAAGCAATGGCGGCCACAGCCAGGTAACTGACTCAGAGGTTAAGTGGTTCACTAGATGAGTTGTTAGTCCAAAACAGAGCAAACAAAGCCTCAGAAAATAAAAATACGAGGGAAAATAGAGCTTTGCGACTTCACTAATTTAGGCAAAATAAAAAAGGACCACCTAACAATAAGAAAAATGAAACATGGCACCAATGAGTGAGTTGGAGCTCAGAATGTATATCTGTAGTTATATTTACAGTTTGATTTAAAATTAACATCTCAGGGATGCTCATCTATTAATCGGTTAAAATGAGATTAGCAGAAGCAACAGATATAGCAGGAAACTGATTTCTTCCAGTTAAAATGCTGCATGTGAGTCTAGGAGATAAAAGGTATACAGGTGATAAAACAGATGTTGGTAGATCAGAGTCTGATACCACAGCACAGTAAAATACAATTTAACTTATACAAGGACTTCAGATTCAAATCCTCTAACTGTATATTTCCAAACCAACATGTAAGGAGAAAGCAAATGAGTCATTCCTCACCACCGCCCACCCCACCCAGGTATGACAGATAACTAGCAAAATGTGTGCAACTCTCAATTATAGAGACTTGCTGTGCATTCTAGTATGTACAGTTTGCTTTGTTAAGTCCTTGTAAGGTTTAATTTTAAAAGCTATTAGCATTTTCAAATCCTCCTTTCATGTCTACAGTTCTTTCAAAATCCCACATCGCTTATAATATGCAATCAAACTGGCCCCTGGACCAGATTCGTTGGAGAAGTTTAACATTACATTTTTTTTTCTCAGCAAATTACACATTACTTAAACAACATGTCCCAGCAACACAATTCAGTATGCACCAAATTTGTAAGGAACACTTACACTAAGTAACAAGCCTTCCAAGTGCCATAAAGTGGCATGCAATGATCTCCTTATTCTTGTAGATAACAAAGGCCCAGAGGTATCTCATCTCTATCTTCTTGTGGGAACTCTATGTCAGTGCTCACAGTGTGACAGTTTTACTTTTTATTTCTCCTAAGTTCAGACAAGAATGCCCGGAAAGTGCCATCAAGTAAACCAACTAAGCTCTTCACCAAACCAAATCCACCATCATCGAGTCAAGTCCGACTCATAGTGACCCTATAAGACAGAGCAGAACTGCCCCCATAGAGTTACCAAGGTTGTAAATCTTTTTGGAAGCGGACTGCCACATCTTTCTCCCCTGGAGTGGCTGATGGGTTCAAACTGCCGACCTTTCAGTTAGCAGCCAAGTGCTTTAACCATTCTGCAACCATGGCTCCTAAGTAAGCTTTACCCCTTGCTGTTGAGTCGATTCCGACTCAGAGTGACCCTACAGGACAGGGTAGAACTGCCCCACAGAGTTTCCAAGGAGTAGCTGGTGGATTCGAACTGCCAACCATTTGGTTAGCAGCCAAACGCTTAACCACCACTGTGCCACCAGGGCTCCAAGTAAGCTTTGTTGTTGTTGTTGTTGTTAGGTGCTGTCAAGTCGATTCTGACTCATAGCGACCCTATAGGACAGAGAAGAACTGCCCCATAGGGTTCCCAAGGAACAGCTGGTGGATTCGAACCGCCGACCTTTTGGTTAGCAGTCATAGCTCTTAACCAGTACGCCACTAGGGCTTACTCTAAAGTAAGCTTTAGAGATACATAATTTCCAAATTTATAAATGAGGCCCAGATGGCAAAGGTCATGACAAAACCTATAAATTATAAAATGTAATTTATAGTTTCTAACACCTTTATCACTATTGAGGGAAAATGGTTTTACCTAAGATTTTAACTGAGCAAGACAGGAGACTGTGTATCTGGTTATTAAGAAGATTTCCCTTTGTTATTAGTGATGTGAAGGTGTTTCCTTTCTCTAGAAAGGAGCATAGTTTGATCATCAGAACCAAAGCTGTGTTGGCAAGCAAACTACAAATTGAGGCAGGGCCTAGATGAATATTCAACTGTTAGACCCTGGGAAGGTAGTTGTGTTTGTTAATTCGAGCGTCCATTTTGATAACTCAGTGCTCAGTTCTGACTGGGTGGTGCCTGTACTACCATTAAATATTTTGCTTATCAACAGTGGGCAGGGCCTCAACAGCCTCATCACAAACTCACAAAATTGCCAAAGACTGTGGAGGAACTAAATATCTATGCCTCAGTCTCCTTTGTTTACTCTTACCTCAAACAAATTCCTATGTGCCAATTAGACCTGACCACTAAGTCTCTACTTTGATCAGTTCCTCAGAAAGAAATGTTCTACTGACATTCACAAGTACTAACCAAAGGCCTACTACATGACATTTAGCTCTCTGAACGGAAACTCTGGGCTGACTTGTAACATATGTGTTCGACTAAACATTTCCAAATCATCAGAAATGGGCCCACACGTATGAAGGCTCCATGCCGGAGCATGGTTACAGGGAAGCCATTTCTTCAACATCCCATGTGTATGAGAACCTTTATTTTTATGGGGCCAACGGCATTCTGCTTTGTTAATAGGTCCACTCTGATTCTGAACTCTATGCCACCAACTTCAGTAATCAAAAAATTAGAGGCTGAAATTCTGCATAGAATATTTTAGATACCTTGTTATTTTCATAGCTTTAAATTCCCCATTCAAAACAATTTAAGACAAGAAAATGTGGTGAAATCTTTTTTTTTGTTTGTTTGTTTGTTTAACATTTTTCACTCTTTGGATTGAGAAAAGAATCCAGGATCAGGGAGATAATAAATCTGTTCTACTTTGGTGCTCAGATACTTCCTGAAGTAATGGAGTCAGTTCTGAGACAGCAGGGTATTGAGAAAGCACACCAAGTCCAAAAACCATGCTGTGTCCTTGAAAACATGATCTACAAGAAAAGGTTGGAGAAACTTGGGGTACTTAGCCTTCTGAAAATAAACAAACACAACTACCTTCCCGGGGTCTAACAGTTGAATATTCATCTAGGCCCTGCCTCAACCTGCAGTTTGCTTGCCAACACAACTTTGGTTCTGATGATCAAACTATGCTCCTTTCCAGAGAAAGGAAACACCCTCACTTCACTAATACCAAAGGGAAATCTTCCTAATAACCAGATACACAGTCTCCTCTCTTGCTTAGTTAAAATCTTAGGCAAAATCATTTCCCCTCAATGGTTCCATAGGAGAGTCACTCTCCTATGGAATGAAGATTGATTTCTTTTATGAAGTTCCAGTTACAGCAAGATAGAATTCAACTCAGTATGAGGAAAAACTTCTTAACAAATAGGGATGCTTGAAAATAAAAGTCCCTCTCTTGTGGAAGCGTAAGGTCTCTGTCATGGGACTCGGAACTATAAATGTCATGTGAGGAGATTTAGCTCAACACTGCATTTCTTGGGCTTCCAGGGCATGTAGGTGCTTTTTCTACAGCCACGGAACATGAGGTTTCCTCAGAGTTTTGTTCCTTATTTGACATTACTTCCCGCTATTACATGAGTGAAGACCCAGGCAGTAAAAGAAATATAGTGTAGCATATGGAAATAATCGACATCTGTGACAAACTATTAAGTAATCGTAATTCTTATTTCTCAACCTATCGCACTGTAGTGTTACACAAAAATTTTTTTGTTAAGTAGACCAATATTACCCTAAAGCTGGCTTGCTAGGGCAACTCAGCTCTCTTCTCCCAACCATGTTAAAATTTTTATCCTCTCCCTCCCCACAACCTTGGCAGGCTGCTGCCTTTGTCCTAGAAACCACCACCCCTACAAAAAGGAAAGAGAACCTCAGACTTTGGGAAATTAGAACCCACTTTACATCCCATCTTTCAAGTCCTTGCTTTTTTGAAAGGCATTAAGGATGTTACTAGTTAAGTGTCCATGAAGGTAGCTCACAGAACAGAGAAGCAGTTTTCTGCCCCTTCCGGGTCCTGAGGTTAGTTAGACTATAAAAAACAACTCCAAAATAATTTACTCTTTAAATCATATAGTTTACCCTCTCTCTTAAAACTGGAGAAAGAGCACATCCACCAAACCAAACCCAAAGCCGTTGAGTCGATTCCTACTCATAGCGACACAATAGGACAGAGCAGAACTGCCCCATAGGGTTTACAAGGCCTTGTGGAAGGGAAAGGTCTCTGTCATGGGACTTGGAACTATAAATGTATGTGAGGAGATTTAGCTCAACACTGCATTTCTTGGGCTTTAAAGAAGCAGACTGCCATATCTTTCTCCCACAGAGTGGCTGGTGGGTTGAAACTGTCGACCTTTCAGTTAGCAGCCAAGCACTTAACCACTGTGCCACCATGGCTCCTTTGAAAGAGCACATAGTAGGTTAAAATCATTAGTAAAGCTTTTAACTAATTAACTTTCCAAGATGATGATTACAGGATGTTAGACAACTTTGGGAATGTACTAATCATTGACCCTAAAACAAATAGTCCAGAAGTTGGACCTGTCCTTACCATGGCGGTGGCAGCTGAATGGTTCATCTGGTGATGAGCGGCCTTCAGTTTGGCTTGCAAGTGCGCAGGAGGATGAAAGTACTTGCATTTCTCCCGGGAGCACCGACCTTTGATGTAATCCATGCAGATTGTCACGGTATTATCACTCACTTCAATCATTGAAACATCAGTAGGGTGCGCATAGCGGCAATCGTTCTCACCACGGGTACAGTTTCCACGCTGAAATTCTCGGCAGACCTTAAAGAAGAAAGAAAAAGCACCATCACATTGATGGCTAGCAGGTGACTGATTCACTTTTATTTATTTTGCCAGTGAATGTAATAATGTATAGCCACATTTGCTATGAGCTGTAAATACAGACAGAATTTCTATTCCTTGAAGAAAAAAATGAAAGTGGTCTGTTTTTGTAACATTGAAATAAAAATGCTTAAAGATATTGAAAAGCATTTTTTTAATCCTCCATTTAATACACAGCCTAAAGGGTGATTAGCTATGTTTGCAGCAGGGGTTATGTTTTTAAGGTCCGAGATGAGTCTTTATCACCCAGCTATGCACTGATGGTTTCACACAGCAGACTTGTGAACCATAACTGATTTACATGTACAATTAGATTCCATTATGATACATTACTAGGTATTTCAGGGACTGTCAATGGAGCCGACTTTGTAAGAAATCAACCAGTTATTTATTTTAATTTATGAAGAACGACAATGGAGGTAAGACTGAAGGACTTCAATAAAGCAAAAAGCTATTTGAAATTTCATTTACAGTTTCTTTTCTTTGGAATCAAGGGATACTTACTATCCAGTACATCATTCTTAAAATGGAGAAAAGGATTTAGACACTATGAGGCTCATTCTGCATTCGTACAGAGTTAGATTAGTCTACTTTTGTTCAGTTTGGTTACTCCAACAAGTAGAGACTCGTGAACAAAAACAGCAATCCCATGCTGCAAAACTGAAACCTGGGTCCAAGGAACATCCCCACCCAAACTTCCTGTGCCACAGCAAAGGAGATACACACCGAGATATTATATGATGTACTGTACAACTGAAGCAATGTATAATTGCACTAGTAAACTGTTTAACATTTATCTGAGATTATACTTTATAAACTAAACATCCATGTGCACTTATTGAAAACATTCATAACATTGGCCTCTGATAATAATGATTTATGCATGAGGTTAATATTGGTGATGATCCTGTAAGTATCGATATATTTCTACACAAATACCTCCAGTTTATCAGAACGCATCGGTTTTGGACCAGCAGCTCCTGGCAATGCAAGAGGTGGGTTTCCAGAAATCAGAACAGGTGCATTTGGTAACAGTTCGGCAGGAAACAGGCCCATCCCAGGATGAGGTAAGTAAGGATTGAAAGGCATGGCAGGATTAGCTGCAACTGATGGAGTCACAGGAAAAGAATTCTGTATGTTTAAAAGAGAAAGGGAAAAAAGGTGTTAGAGATAAACAGATTCTTACTATTAATACACAAGGCAGCATTCTTTCACAAAAACCTAAGCCATATCAAAATTGATATTATTTCTTCTGATTAATTTTTAGCCTCATACCAATTTCCACATAGGAGTTGCTTTTAAAACAACACATCTTTAAGTAACAAATTTATTAGTAAGCTGATAAAACAAGCCACATCATCTTAACAGTCATGACTTAGCCAAATGAAGTCTCATTGATGAAATCTGTTTCAAATGTGTTTTCTCTAGTTCTTTCTCTTCTTTTTTTTTTTTTTCAATCACCAGCAATATCACACAAGGGGAAATGTCTCATGTCTCCTTAACAGGCATGGTCTTTGCAGGCAGACTTCAGGTAGTCTTGAAAGACCCCTTCCTTCCAACCTCCTCCCTCTTCTTTCCTATCAGTACTGCTTGGTTCTAAGGCTGCCTGTGAAACCACAGTTCCCACCTGCCCTGCCAAACACTGGCCTTGCTTCTCATCTTGGTCCACTGCCAATTATGGCAGACAGCAAGGAGTTGAGGAAGAAAGGAATAGATGAAAAAAAAGTGAGCACTTAATGATTTCTTGCCATCTACCTAAAATGAGATTGTTACGGTCATTATACTTACATTTTATTATTATTATTATTTTTAATTAGAGGTCTTGTTTCACAAACTAATCTGACTTGTCTAGCCTTGCCTTTATCTAGGGAGTCAGATGATACCCACCGTTCGAAGGGAGGCCCCAGAAATGCTATAAGGATCCCTTCTAGGCAGGAAGAGATAAGATAACGGGATTATAAGGGACATAAACTAGAGCATAATTTATGAAGAAAAGCCTTAGAAATGCAAAAGGTTATTACTGGTTTTTCTATTTTTCAAGGTCCTGGTCTCAGAGAGTTTGATATATGTATTGCCTTTATTATCTGTAACTACATAATTTATCACTTTACTGTGCTGTTTTCCAGTTTGTTCCATGCGTAGGCATCTTTTCTTCTCAAGGTGGTTATAATTCCTTTGATGCTTACCTTGTCTCCCCTATAGTACCCAATACTTATTGAATGACTGATATAATCACTAATAAATTTTTAAAATAAATTTAAATGTGTTAATGAATTAACAGCAAATGTAGAACATTTCTAACGGTGACTGTATAAGGTGGTTAGTACACTGCTGTGTAGCTGGTGGTGTCTGTGTATTGCTAATAGCATGTGTTGTTTTTTGCTTTGTTTTTATTTCTTTCACCCAAAATATAATGAATCTGTTGCATTGGCAAGCTGTGCCCACACCTTCTGCTTAATTCCATTAATAGGAACAGCTCTACATACAGGTAGAAGAGGACGCTGTGGGGTATGAAGTGAGGGCCAATATAAATTTACCACCCTATCCCCCTGTCTGACTTGAAATTCTCACCAGCACAGCATCTTCAGGAAGCCCCTGTTATAAACTACATTCTACTTGGAAAGGAAAGGCCCTCTAGTGCTCACCTAATTAGCACACTAGTAGATGAGTTTATGAAATTAGCTAATTGGTACATTAGGAAGGACAGAAAGAGCCTGGTCCCAAAGGAAAAATCTAGAATTGGTAAGACTCAGTAGGATGGGTAGAGAAGTCATCGTGGCCATGAGACTTAAGAGGCAAGGGGGCAACACCAGGTGCGAGAACCAGGAAAGCTGATGGGGCAGTCAGTGGAGGTGCCGTAAAGTTTAAGGACAAACAGCCAAGGGTTGACCTAGCCTAACTATACATTATGATGGTCGAGGCTATAGGGACATGTCATACATCCCAATGAATGACACGTGAAGCTCCAGGAATTAGCCGATGTGGTGTTATTTTATATAATGAGATGAAAATCTCTTAGAAACAGCTACCCAGGCATGCTTCAGCAATACAACAGACTTTATCAATTCAACATTCGTCTCAAAATCAGCAAGAATCGCTGATGGTTTTAACTCCGTATCTGAACCACACAACAGTACTCCTTATTTTACTTTTTTGTTTTTTCTCTCTGACTTTCATAGTAAATTTCTCACTGATGTCACCATCCCATTCTCTTGGATACTTTTTGATTTTACCTTTTATAGAACTGAGAAGAGCCATTATTAAATCTTTTAACCACTGAATTGAAAGAAAAACCCAGGGGTGGGAGGATTTTCCAGATTTTTTTTTAAGAAAAGTTGTTAATCACTTATCAGTACCATCAGTTAATAATATTTAAGCCTAATGCATATAATGATGCTTTTGTTTACAGTAGTTTCAAATCAAACATCAAATCAGTTGCTGTCAAGTTGATTCTGACTCATGATGACCTCATGTATTTCAGAGCAGAACTGCGCTCCATAGGGTTTTCAAATGCTGTAATCTTTCCGAAGCAGATTTCCAGGCCTTTCTTTTGAGGCGCCTCTGGGTGGATTCAAACCACCAACTTTTCAGGGTCTGGCTGAGCGCTTAATTGTGCCACCCAGGGACTCTACAATAGCTCAAATCTTCCATAATTTTGCCCTTTTTTTGGGGGGGGGGGTGACTCGCCAGGGAAATTTTCCTGGTGAACTTCTGCTATCTTTGGAATACATTTTAATATGCTTAGGCTTGTTATATGCTCCAAGTATATGAGAAAAGCTGTAAACTAATTAACAATCTATATAGAAAATGTGAGCTCTGGCGGCACAGTGGTTAAGCACTCGGCTGCTAACCGAAAGGTTGGTGGTTCGAACTCACCAGTCGCTCCACGGGAGAAAGATGTGGCATCTGCTCCCATAAAGACTACAGCCTTGGAAACCCTATGGGACAGTTCGACTCTGTCCTACAGGGTCACTATGAGTCAGAGTCGACTGAACGGCAACAGGTTTAACTGGTATAAAAAAATGTGCCATGAGTCAGAATCAACTGGAAGGCAACTAACAACACAATAAAAAATGCAAGGGGATTGCTCAAAACATTCAAAATGTTTAATATTTCACTACGAACTATACAGTACCATCTTAGGTTTTAAGATTAGTATTATAGCTTTTATAACCATTTTAAGTATAAATTTCATTCTATAACACTGTTTATTGAGAAGTAAGTTCTTTCCTTCCCAACCCTGGAGCATAGGCAGGAACTCCTGAGCTTCCTACTCATCTTCCAATGGACATTTCTGTTTTCTCACCACCGCCTCTGCCCCTGGGTTAACTACTCCATTTCATGAATTTGAACATTCAGGGCCTGAGCTTTGGCTACCAGCTACCAGTACCTACTTTGCAGGCCTTAGTTTTAGTTGCGCTAACATGAACCTAACTGTGGGGTAATTTTTATTTTAAAGAAAGATGTCCATAGTAGGTTGAATCTGATTATTATTTATGGCCTGAACTGTTCTGGAAACTTAAATATGTTCCAGATATTCTCTCAAACCTAAATTATTTATAAATACTTGAGACTATGAGTAAGGCATTTCTTTCTAGAACCAAAGGCATGGCTTTCATTTTCCTCTGTGTCTTGCAAAACCAACAAGAATGGTTGAGATAACTGACAAGTATTTCCCCTCAGTGCCTGTAGCAATATTAGTTTATAGGGTCAAAATTCCCATGAGTTCTCAGTGACTTGTACAGTGCCTGGGTACTAGCAGGCACTCAAGAAATGTCTCCTAAAATTAACAAAATATCTTTAGAACAGTGATTCTTATTCTTTACACCTGAGTCCTGGACTTTTCTGAGAGTCATATGAGACATGCAGACCCTGTCCGCAGAAAAAATCATGGATGCACAAAACTTTGCTTATGAGCTCATTAAGTTCAAAGACCCCATGAAACTCATGTCTGGTGTGGGTTTATGGACGACTGGTTAAGAAGCCATGTTCTAGAGCAAGGGTCTGAAAACTACCTGGGACAAATCCAGCTTGCTGCCTGTTTTTGCACAAACAGCAATTTAAGAATGGTTTTTATATTTTTAAATGGTTGAAAAAAATTAAAAGAAAAATAATACTTTATAACACTTGAAAATGATATGGAATTCATATTCCAGTATCCATAAGTATATTCCATCTGCTCATTAATAGACCTGTATTACAAAAACTAGAAATTTGTTTTCTGTCTTGTTATATAAACACCTGTACAAAATTCCCAAGTTTGTCTCTTGGTCTGCAAAGCCTAAAATATTTACTATCTGGCCATTCATAGAAGAGTTTACTGACCCCCATTCTAGAGGATTCCAAAAGATAAAGTGTTCCATTAATTTTTGGACTAAAGTACTAGTTATATATAAACTGATTGATATGAAATTAATGCTTGCGGTAAGATTCCAAAAGTTGAAAAAGTTTAGCCTTATAAATCAATACTAAAGTATTCACTAGAATATTCTTTTAAATAGTTATTAAAATAGGGTTTTAAACTATTGGTTTATAGAACAATAACTATTCAATGACTAAGAATGGGGGGGGCATTAGTTAGAATCTCATAAAGGTAAATTTTTAGGAAACACCACTTCTTGGTCTTAAAGGATTCTGAAGCACCTTTGAATAATAATACAATTCAATGAAAAACTATGCCTCAAATAAATGTCTATTTTATACCCAACTTTTTAGGAACACTGACTTACTACTTAAGACAGGTTATTCCTCAAGCTAGTGTAAAGAAATAAAAACGAAAAGTTACGATAAATCAATCTTTGTGTCTCCAAAACAACCTAGATCTATTTGTTGTTGTTGTTAGGTGCCATCGAGTCAGTTCCGACTCATAGTGACCCTTTGTACAACAGAACGAAACACTGCCCAGTCCTGCCCCATCCTCACCATTGTTGCTATGTTCAAGCCCACTGTTGCAGCCACTGTGTCAATCCATCTTGTTGAGGGTCTTCCTCTTTTTCACTGACCCTCTACTCTACCAAACATGATGTCCTTCTCAAGGGACTAGTCCCTCCTGATAACACTTCCAAAATAAGTGAGACGAAGTCTTGCCATCCTCCCTTCTAAGAAGCATTCTTGCTGTACTTCTTCCAAGACAGATTTGTTTGTTCTTCTGGAAGTCCAGGGTATATTCAATATTCTTCACCAACACCACAATTTAAAGGCATCAATTCTTCTTTGGTCTTCCTTATTCATTGTCCAGCTTTTGTATGCATATAAGGAGATTGAAAAAACCATGGCTTGGGTCAGGCGCACCTAGTCCTCAAAGTGACATTTTTGCTTTTTAACACTTCAAAGAGGCCTTTTGCAACAGATTTGCCCAATGCAATGTGTCATTTGATTTCTTGACTGCAGCTTCCATGGGTGTTGATTGTGGATCCAAGTAAAATGAAATCCTTGACAACTTCAATATTTTTGCTGTTTATTTATTGGTCCAGTTGTGAGGATTTTTGTTTTCTTTATGTTGAGGTGTAATCCATACTGAAGGCTGTAGTCTTTGATCTTCACCAGTAAGTGCTTCAAGTCCTCTTCACTTTCAGCAAGCAAGGTTGTGTTGTCTGCATATCGCAGGTTGTTAATGAGTCTTCCTCATTCCAATCCTGATTCCACATTCTTCTTCATATAGTCCAGCTTCTCGGATTATTTGCTCAGCATAAAGATTGAATAAGTGTGGTGAAAGGATACAACCCTGACACACATATTTCCTGAATTTAAACCTATTTGTAGTTACCTCAATAATATCACAGTCCCTGGATGATGCAAACAGTTAATGCACTCAGTTGCTATCTGAAATGTTGGAGGTTTGAGTCCACCCAGAGGTGCCTTGGAAGAAAGGTCTGGTGATCTGCTTCTGAAAAATCAGCCATTGAAAACCCTATGGGACATAGTTCTACTTTGACACACATGGGGTCACCATGAGTGGAAATCGACCCGACGGCAACCAGTTTGGTTTTAATAATGTCTAAGTCAGTTACAATTATGGTTGGATGAACGTAAAATACTTTAAGTCACTTAGGCTAAATTCTGGCTTGAAGTCAATGTAGTGATTAGGGCTGTTATGGATTGAATTGTGTCCCCTAAAATATGTGTTATAAATCCTCACCTGTATACCTGTGGTTATGATCCCATTTGGGAATGAGTTGTCTGTTGTGTTAATGAGGCAGAATTAGTGTAGGGTGTGTCTTGAGTCAATCTCTTACAAGATATAAAAGGAACAAGCAGAGATGGGGGAAGATAGATGCCAAGCCACATGGAGATCTCCAAGCAACCAGGAATCAGAGGCTGAAGAAACAAGGACCCTCCCCCATAGCCGACAAAGAGACAGAGTAAGCCTTCCCCTAGGGCCAGCGCTCTGAATTTGGACTTCTAGCCTCCTAAACTGTGAGAAAATAAATTTCTGTTTGTTAAAGCCCCCCCCTCCTTGTGGCATTTCTATTATAGCAGCACTAGATAACTAAGACAGGGGTCTTCCACTCTGAGCTCCTGCCTAGGGATGGAAAACTAAACTTTTTCTTTTATAGGATAGTAAACATTTGGTAGCAATTTGTTGACTGAGTTTTAATACAAGATAAACAGCACTGTTAACTTTTACTAGCACCCATAATACTTTGGTTTTCCTGCTCCTTTGCAAGCATTCACTGTCATCATGTTTCTGTCAGTCCCGAGAGAATCCCAAGCTGCTCTGAGATGTATACGTTTAGTTTCCATCAGACTTTAGTAACTACTCACACATAGCACAAATGAATAATCTGTGTTTTACAGCTTTTGCTTGGTCATCTCCACACTCTTTGAGTGATATTCTGTGGGGAGCAAAGTGGCCAAAAGGTAGATGGCAGGAGGCTCACATAACCTCCACACTAGTTAATTGGTCCCTCAATAACTGAGAGTTAACTTTATACACAGACACAAGCCGATAGTGGTGTTTATGTACTAATCGTACTTGTTAATGAATAAGTCACTGTGGCCCTAGAGAAAGCTAAGAAACAAATAAGCAAGTTCAAGAGTCAAAAGAAAATAACTGCCATCACCTAGACCTGGCTTTCCCGACCCTATTAATCACAGAAGTATCGAAGGAAGAGGAAGCATTGAAAGCACAGGAAAGACCTGTCGATCATTGTGGGTATAAAAGACATAAAGCATAGCATGCAAGAGAGCACAAATCATGATTTACATCTACACATATTTGTTGGGAGGAGAAGCTGCAGCAGCAGGCCAGGAGTTACAGTGGAGTGCCTAAACACAGATTAGTGAAACATTAGATTACTGTTGCTGTTAGTTGCCATAGAGTTGGGCCTAGCTCGTGGTGACCCTATGTGTGAAGAGTAGAACTGCTCCATTGGGTTTTCAAAGCTGTGACCTATGAGATGCAGATCGCAAGGCCTGTCTTCTGAGGCACCTCTGGGTGGGTTCAAAGAGAGCAAATGACTTCTTCAGTTTTGGGTTTCTATGAAAGGCAATTTTGACTTTGCTCCTGAGGTGAACAGAAACTGACCACTGTGTAATAAAAATCACAACTCAATTAAATTCACTATTTCATTAGGAAAGGACAACTATTTTTAAAAAATCAAGTGGTTATCCAAATTTAACAAGGAGTTTTAACCAAGCCCAACAAATGTGGGATTTGGGGGCAAAATAGGAGGGACTGGGAAAAGTAAAGAGCCCACAGGAAGCCTGGAGACTATTTATAAACATCTCAATGCAAGTGTAGGATAAACGAGTGCTAAGGGTTAAAAATCTCAGGGGTGCACCCATGTTCATGGCAGCATTGTTCACAATAGCAAAAAGATGGAAACAACGTCGATGCCCATCAACAGATGAATGGATAAACAAACTATGGTACATACGCACAATGGAGTATTATTCAACAATAAAGAACAATGATGAATCTGTGAAGCATCTCATAACATGGATGAAACTGGAGGACATTATGCTGAGT
>NW_004444002.1:12051030-12092639 GCF_000243295.1 Trichechus manatus latirostris
CACCAAAACAACACCAAACCAAAACAAAACCTTGCAGGGCTAATAGAAAGATAACTATAAAAATATAGAGGATCAGAAATTAAAAAGAAGTCACAAAAACATACACTGAACATTTTACTATTGTTACAGCTTAAATTCCTCGATGGTAGAGCCTGTTTTTTAGTTCGTCTTTGTATCCATCTTCTTCCTCTTAAATGCCTAGCACAGAGCAGATGCTCAATAAATAATTTACTGAATTAAATGAAAAGGGATTCCTAAGCCATTGAGTCATTTGAAAGATATATAGAATAGAAAAAATCCAATTCGAAAATCATGGTGTGAAAAGAATACTCAAGGATCAAAAGGAGCGGCAGACAGATTGAGTAAATGCATCAGTCTTCCTCTCTCGGAGGAAGATATTAGGCAGATGACCACTCTCAAACTGTGTTTTGATATATATGTGAAATGCTAGATCAAACAGTATGAAAATACCAGGGTTATATATATAGATGAATGTGTGTGTACATATGTATATATGTATGTATTTATATTATTTTAAATTGGAATGGCTAAATCAGCAGTATCAGAAGAGTTCTGAAAAAAACTACACCATGAGACTACAGACCAAAAGATGTATCTTCTTATTATAAAATATGTGGTTACAGGGAACTAGTGAATTGCTATTGTGACTGGTAACCACAAAATGATTCAAGAGACTAGACGAGATTAGAGTAATATTAATAATTAACATTAAGGCAAATTAGCAATATTTGGAGACCTCTCTAACTTTAATATTATCAGTTGTAGGGGGTGGGCAACTACAGGTTTTTACACTAGGTCCCCCAATGGAAATCTCAGTGACAAACTCCTGAACTATATGAACCTCAGCAAGAGCTTTTTAAAAATTATTAACTGATTTTTATTGAGATGAAATCCACATAAAATTCACCATTTTAAAATGAATAATTCAACCAGATTTACTGGCCTAAAGGAGACTGGAGAAACTCTGAGAGTATGGCCCCCAGACACCCTTTTAGCTCAGTGGTGAAGTCATTTCTGAGGTTCACCGTTCAGCCTGGGAGTGGACAGCCCCATAAAACCAAATGGGACTAATGAGGTACAGCAGTCCAGGGACAAGGGCCAGAAGGCAGAAGGGGACAGGAAAGCTGGTGATAGGGAACCCAAGGTTGAGTAAGGATAGTGTTGATGTGTTGTGAGGTTGTTAACCATTGTCATAGGGCAACATGTGTACTAACTGTTAAATGAGAAACTATTTTGTTCTGTAAGCCTTCATCTAAAGTGAGAATAGCAGCACAATTGGAAGAGCGTAGTCGATGCCACTGAACTGTGCATGTAGAAATTTTTGAAATGGTGCATCTTTGGCTATGTATATTTTCACCAAAAAAAAAAAAAAAAAGGTCAAGAAGGGAGAGGGTTGACATGTTGTGGCGTTGTTAACCAATGTCATAAAACAATATGCGTGCTACTGTTTAATGAAAAACTATTTGTTCTGTAAGCCTTCACCTGAAGTACAATACTAAAACAAAAAAGGTAATGGAAAAAAAAGAACAATTCAGTGGCATAGATAATTCTTTTTTTGTACTTTAGATGAAAGTTTACAGAACAAATAGTTTCTCATTAAACAGTTAGTACATATATTGCTATATAACAATGGTTAAAAACACCACGACATGTCAACAGTCTCCCTTCTCTACCTTGGGTTCCCTATTACCAGCTTTCCTGCCCCTCCTGCCTTCTAGTCCTTGTCCCTGGACTGTTGTGCACCATTAGTATCATTTTGTTTTATGGGGCTGTCTAATCTTTGGCTGAAGGGTGAACCTTGGGAGTGACTTCACCACTGAACTAAAAGGGTATCTAGGGGCCATACTCTCAGGTTTTCTCCAGTCTCTGTCAGGCCAGTAAGTCTGGTCTTTATTTGTGAGTTAGAATTGTGTTCTACATCCTTTTCCAGCCCTGTCTAGGACCCTCTGTTGTGATCCCGGTCAGAGCAGTCAGTGGTGGTAGCCGGGCACCATCTAGCTGTACTGGACTCAGTCTGGTGGAGGCCTTGGTAGCTGTGGTCCTTTGGACTAATCTTTCGCTTGTATCCTGTTCTCTTCATTCTCCCTTGCTCCCGAAGGGGTGAGACCAGTGGAGTATCTTAAATGGCTGCTCACAGGCTTTTAAGACCCCAGACACTACTCATCAAGGTAGAATGTAGAACATTATCTTTATAAACTGTGTTATGCCAGTTGAGCTAGATGTTCCCTGACTAGGCTGTAATCTTTACAGGCGCAGATAGCCAGGTCTTTTCTCCCAGGGTGGTGCTGGTGGGTTTGAATCACTGACCTTTTGGTTAGCAGTCAAGTGCTTAACCATTGCGCCACCAGGGCTCCCTTTCCCAGCCCTGGCAACCACTAATCTGTTTTCTGCTTAAATGGATTTACCTATTCTGGACATTTCCTAGAAACAGAATGGTATAATATGTGGCCTTTTGCATCTGGCTTCTTTCACTCAGCATAATGTTCTCAAGGTTCACCCCTGTAGTAGTATGTATCACTACTTCATTCCATTTTATGGCTGAATAATATTTCATGGGGATGGTTTCGATTAGAGAAAGTCATCCTTTATAAATGAGGTTGTCAAGTATTTGTTGTTTTGTTTTTCCTCAATCAGAGAAAAAGATTTTCACAGAGCCCTGCCAAATCCCTGCCTTCATTTCACTTACCCTTCACACCAAGCATTTGTGAGGTGGCTGCCTGTAGTATAGACTGTGGCGATTGAACAGGGGAGCCAACAGGCCCACATGGTCTCATTAGCACCAGGCTGTAAGCAACTGAGCTAACCAGCCCCAGAGGAGAAGAAGAACACAAAACCAGCCAAGAGGAGATTACGTTTAATCTATCCCATGGGAATTTATGAGGGAGGATAAACGGAGAATGTTTGGATTTGTTACATCAAAGAACTGGGCACTGTAAAAAATATCATGTGCAAGTGACTGCTGATTGGCTGCATAAGTGTAGCATTTTCATTTAACTTTTGAAAAAATAACATATTAACATATTAACAGGGCTGGGGCAAGGCAGCAAACCCACTGCCAACGTGCTTTAATTTGCTTGAATATAAAAGGAGCTTTAAGCTATGTGACATAACACAGCCTCAGGAAAAGACCTGAATAACTCCTCTACATTGATTGGAGCAGTAGTTGTTATCAGGAGTAGATCTAGGATTTATGGGGCACGAGGCATAGACATTTGGGGGTGTTGGTTAAGAAGAATACAAAAATACCTTTTGCCAATTTTACAAACACACTGTGAACACATTGCTAAGGCCCCTCCCAGGGCCTTGGAAGGAGTCCACGCACGTGAGGGGCTCTGAAACTTCATTAGCCTCAAGTCATGTCCACCTCTGGGGGGGGGGACAAGATTTGTTGAACAAATGAATAATGTAAGGCTTGAGTTTTCGTATCTTAAAATAAAATCTTGTATGATCTTTTAGAAAATATAGTAAAATCCAGATGAAATTTTGTGCTCACAGCTGGCAGTACTCCAGGCATTTAGTGATATGCTTTGGTCACCCTCAATCAATGTGTAACTTCGCATGCTAATGACAGTCAAAATCATAGTAAGGGCACTAACCTTAAATTTATGTAATGCCTTCATCTACTGACTTCAACATTTTGCAGAAATCACTCTACAAAACATTAATTTAATGTCACTGTGTCCAGATGAAAGAGCTAAATATCACCATTTATCATTTTGTGAGTAGGTAAATTGAGAAACAGAGTGGCCACATGCATTGGCCACAATTCCCCTGTAGAACTTTCATTCAAATACACTGTAATTTCGATACAGATCATGAGACTGGTAATCCAGTATACGGACATAGTTTCCTTTTCCATTAAATCTAGAAAATCTCTTGTCCATCTTTTTCACAATATTTTTTAGTAAGAGCCGTGACAATAGAGGGCTAGCATACATCATAAATAAATTAGTTCATGTAACTCTGATATGATATGCAAAATGTAGAATATATTTTTGTGAGGGAAGAGTATTACCTTTTGATTTTCAACTACTAAATCTTAGTACTAAACTAACTACTTAGTTTAAGTACTTATTTTCAAAAATTAAAAAGTAAATAAATATTTTCCAATTTTCTTGTTTCTAGTCAGTTCAAACTGCTCTAGTCCAAAATTTCACAGAGCAATATAATACCTTATAGCTCTTATTGACAACCTATTGCATTGGGCAAATTTGCTGCAAAAGACCTCTTTAAAGTGTTAAAAAGCAAAGATGTCATTTTAGGACTAAGGTGTGCCTGACCCAAGTCATGGTGTTTTCAATCGCCTCACATGAGTGCGAAAGCTGGACAATGAATAAGGAAGACCGAAGAATTGATGTCTTTGAATCATAGTGTTGGAAAAGAATACTGAATATACTATGGACTGCCAGAAGAATGAACAAATCTGTCTTGGAAGAAGTATAGCCAGAATTCTCCTTAGAAGCAAGGATGGTGAGACTTCATCTCACATACTTTGGATATGTTATCAGGAGGAAACAGTCCCTGGAGAAGGACATCATGTTTGGTAGAGTAGAGGGTTAGTGAAAAAGACGAAGACCCTCAACAAGATGGATTGACACAGTGGCTGCAACAATGGGCTCAAGCATAACGATTGTGTGGATGGTGCAGGACTGGGCAGTGTTTTGTTCCGTTGTACATAGGGTCACTATGAGTCAGAACCGACTCAATGGCACATAATGACAAGCTCTTATTTAATTAAAGAAGAAGAACTTACATGTTATGGATTGAATTGTGTCCCCCTAAAACATGTGTTGTAAACCTAACTCCACTACTTGTGGATGTAATCCCATACTGAATAGGGTTTTCTTTGTTATGTTCATGAGGCCATTATCAGTTTAGGGTATGTCGTAAGCCAATCACTTTCAAGATATAAAAGGAGAAGATTAGGCACAGAAACAAGGAAGTACAAATGGAGAAATATTGATGCCACATGAAGATCACCAAGGAAGCAAGGAAAAGAAGCTGAAAGAGACGAGGATTTTCCCCCAGAGCAGACAGACAGCCTTCCCTAGAGCCAGCGCCCTGAATTCAGACTTCTAGCCTCCTAAACTGTTAGAAAATAAATTTCTGGTCATTAAAGCCAACCACTTGTGGTATTTCTGTTGCAGCAATACTAGATAACTAAGATACTACATTAAAAACACTGGAGTCTCAAAGTATTAATTGGTATATCTCCCTTCCTATCTATTCAGGTTCCTATTTAAATTATTCTTTGGGTTCTGAAGTGTTATATCAGCTTCATTCTTATTATATTAATGTCAGATAAACATATAAGCCTGTTCAGTAATGCTGGTAAACAGAATTACAAAAATGATGTAAAAAGATAGGGAGGATTCCAGACAGACACCAGATTATTCAAGCTGAGATAAAGGAAAAGCCTGGAGTGGGATCCATGTTTATGGCCTCTGTGGTCTGGAATTCCACAGCTCAGCCACAGGAATGCAAGCCATGAAAAGCACACAGCAGAACCAGAGGACCTGGCACACCCCAATGAACCTCAAATGTGCTGAACCAACAAACGTCTATATAAATCACCAGGTGAATACATTCAACTGAGTCAAGTTCACCTGTGTGTCAGAATCTGCTTTTATGTGAATCACTACATTCAAAGAGAGAAACTAAATGAATTGCCCAGGTATGGACAGGCCCAGATATGCAAAATGTCTAAATCAAAAATAGTTTTAATAGCCTTATAACATCATATCCACTTTATTGTTGTTGTTGGGTGTTGTCGAGTCGTTTTCGACACACAGCAACACCACTGTTACAGAGTAGAACTGCTCGCCATAGCGTTTCCTAGGCTGAAATCTTTATGGGAGCAGATCGCCAGGTCTTTTCTCCTGCTGAGCCACTGGTGGATTCAAACTTCTGACCTTTCAGTTAGCAGCCAAGCACTTAACCATTGAGCCATCAGGACTCCTTCATATCTACTTTATATATACATAAATGCATATATCACATCTGATAGTGACTATCCTTCCTGCCTTGTACTCCTAATTGTGCAACTGAAATTTTAAAACATCAGCTTTGCTTGAGAGTAATACAGCATGTCTACTTTTCCTAACATTTGTCTACAATGCCCATGTTGGCCTCCTGATTATGCCAAGGGGAATTCTTAAACTTCTGATTTTTTACTGTGAACATCAGATACTCTCTCTCTTCAATAGCACTGAAAAATAACACACTTTGTCTCACTTGCTAAACTTTCTTAATAAAGCTAACAAAAGGATTCCTAGGTGGAATTTTATACTAGCAAATGTCAATTCAGACCTGTTAAATATAGTGAACAAACTTACCTGCTCCAGTAAGCATTCCACTCAAATTGACTAGGTATGGCTTTTATTCATTGTTCAGTCATACTGAACAGAATCTGTTCTCTACCTACCATCCCATTTAGGTTGACATTCCCTTTATCTGGGGGCTTATAATAAGCAAACCATATTCAGTTTTGCAAAAGCAGATGTACTCTTTTGGTATTGTAGAAACAGATCAAAGTATGCTTTGTGGAAAGCCCTGAAGTTCAGGCCAGTGATAACAAATAGGTACTAATGTACAACCATACAAATACCAAGACTAGAATCGAAATAAAAGCTTGTCTATTTTAGGGACAAGAATCAAATTGGGCGGGGGAGGGGTGGTGGTGCTAAAGGATAGAGTTGTTTGGGGTAGAGTAGGTACCAGAGAAATTAAGTAAAATTATATGTTACTTCTGTAGTAATATCAGGATCCATAAAAAAGAACATTTTTTTCCAAGTCAGACTGGTAAATGCCATTTACAATTGCTAAAACTAGCTCAGTTACAATACGCCTACAAAGCAGCTTCCCAGACCACCAAAGAGGAGCATATCAACCACCTTGGGGTTAGATTTTTTTTCCCCTTTTTTAAAATTTTTTTTATTGTACTTCAGGTGAAAGCTTACAGAACAAATAGTTTCTCATGAAACAGTAGTACACATGTTGTTTTATGACATTGGTTAACAACCCCACAACATGTCAAACCCCTAACTTCTCAACCTTTCTTTTGGTGAAAATACATATAGCCAAAGATACACCATTTCAAAACTTTCTACATGCACAGTTCAGTGACATTGACTACGCTCTTCCAATTGTGCTGTTGTTATTCTCACTTAAGATGAAGGCTTACAGAACAAAATAGTTTCTCATTTAACAGTTACTACAAATGTTGCCCTATGACAACGGTTAACAATCTCACAACACATCAACAATATCCTTACTCAACCTTGGGTTCCCTATCACCAGCTTCCTTGTCCCCTTCTGCCTTCTGGCCCTTGTCACTGGACTACTGTACCTCGTTAGTCTCATTTGGTTTTACAGGGCTGTTTGGGGTTAGATTTTTGTGCAGATAATAACTGCCAAAATTAATCTTTTATTAGTTTATCACATCACAACACCTATCATTAAATTATCTACAAGGTAGATAAGTAATTTTCAATAGTTCTCTGGGGTCTTCTAAGTAATGATTTGCATCTTCTGATATGCTACAAAATAAATTGTAGTCCTGTCATCTTCTGAAGCCTGAAATCTGAAATTACTCTCATTGAAGAAAAAAAGGGAAATGCATTCTATTATAGAAAGCATGGAGAGCCAAATTAGACGGCACAAGAGGCTGGAAAACTCAGTGGATGCCTTATTGGATTTTTAAAAAGTCACTCCCAAACAGACACCTGTACACCAATGTTCATTGCAGCATTATTCACGATATACAAAAGGTGGAGAAAACCCAAACATTTATCAACAGATGAATGGATAAACAAAATGTATTACAGCTATACAACAGAATATTACTCAGCCATAAAGACAAATGAAGTTTTGATACATGCTATGACATGGATGAACCCTGAAATCATTATGTTGAGTGAAATAAATCAGACATAAAAGGACAATCATAGTATAATCTCACTTATATGAAATATCTAGAAGAGGCAAATGCAGAGAACAAAGGTTATTGGTGGTTACCAGTGGCAGGTGGGGGTGCGTGTGAAACGGGCAGGTATTGCTTACAGAGTACTGAGTTTCTGTTAAGGGTGATTAAAAAAAATTGGAACTGGGTAGTGGTGATGGTTACACAACATGATGAATATGATTAATGTTACTAAAATATATATGTACAAATGGTTGGAATGGAAAATGTTTTATATATACGTGTGTGCGTATGTACATACATATACATATATATATCTCCCGTTGCCGTCGAGTCAATTTCGACTCATTGCAATTCTATAGGACAGGGTAGAACTGCCCCATAGGGTTTCCAAGAAGTGGCCGGTGGATTCAAATCGCCAACCTTTTGGTTAGCAGCCAAGCTCTTAACCACTGCACCGAAAGTCAGCAGTTCGAATCCACCAGCCGCTCCTTGGAAACCCTACGGGGCAGTTCTACCCTGTCCTATAGGGTCACTATGAGTTGGAATCGACATATGTATGTATATATATATATATATATATAGATAGATAGATAGATAGATAGATAGATATAGATAAATACACACACACACACACACACATATTTATGTATACACACCTGCGAAAGCCGGAACCTGTGTAAGGCAGAAACCTGTCAGAGAGGGAAAATTCAAATATTTGCCACTAACTGAGAGGATAGAAAAGTGGTAAGACTGTACCCTGTCAAAGGTGGAAAACTTGTGAGACCCAGAAAAACAAGGCAGGCCTGTCGAGTTGCAGCTTTCACAGGTTTCACCGTATATATACTGTGGGAGAAAGATGTGGCAGTCTGCTTCCATAAAGATTTACAGCCTTGGAAACCCTATGGGATGGTTCTACTCTGTCCTATAGGATTACTATGAGTCAGAATTGAGTCGAAAGCAATGGGGATATATATTACCACAGTAAAATGAATTAAAAAAAATAATATTAGGGGAAAAGCCCAATCCCCATTGTCCAGTGTAAGCCAGCATGTTCAACAGTACATGAATGGTTGAGAGTTGGAGAACAGTGAACTCTACCAGAGGCTGAATAGAAGATGAATCATCTGACTTCCCTCTTTACCCTTGGCCTTGCTCTCTGAAACAGGGCATTTGACTGGTGAGCTGATGTTGCCTCTTGACCTATGAAAAGATATATGCTCCAGACCAGATCTATAGGAAATGCTGGGCTCAGGTGTTTGATAATAAAATCTGGCTCCTATTCTTTGTTCAGTCTGAAATTGGGGCAGCCCATGAGAGGCCAAGAGTCGTATCGGTGAGTGAAAAGCTCTTTTGCTTTATTCCCCATCTGTTCACATTTCCAAACTCATCAAGGATGTTCATTTCTCTGTGGCTTTGTTCATACTCTCCCCCTTAGAAGTGGGGAGGAACTGAAATTCTACAGTGTGTGCAAGCCAAGAGAAGAGTCTCAAGAAGGAGTTCAATCATGTGAAGTATTACTGAGGGTCAAAGAGAGCTTTGAGGATCTCACTGGTGATCTTCTGGGACTCAGTTATCAAGATAATTAATAAGCACTGAGTTCCAAAGCAATTATACTTGGCAAACTAATAGTACAGGACAAAAAATCTATTTATTTTACTTAAATTTGTCTAGACATTCTGGAGAAAGTATCATGCTGTAAAATTTGAGTGGTTCGTGTATTTTTGCATTCATCTATCCTTATCTATACAGATCTCCCTGAATTCTGAGAATCAATTTTATCGGAGCTAGGCTTTGCTGCAGATTGTCCTACTTGCACATTTTCATTGCATCTGGATACTATATACATCTTTCAGTTTTAGTATGTTTATGACATAGTCACTGATGAAACGGGTAACAAATAAAGATAGCATAGCCCTTTCAAATGAATCTTACTAATGGTTTAAAGGAAACAGGCCAGCTGGAATTAGAACAAGACCCTACTAAGCTAAATTTGAGACCTGGAAGAACTATAGTGAAAAGGGGACAGTTTTCAATTCTCCCTGAAAAGTCTAACATCAAAATGCAACTTTTCATTTTAAGGTATCAGGACAAGATGAATTATCAACAGATCTTTTCTTAAATTATATGAATACTTGAAAAATGAACAGATGTAGCTTAATTACTTTTTTATTGTGGTACATATATATGTAACAAAACATCTGATGTTCCAACAATCTTCCCACGTACAGTTCAGTGACATTATGCTCATCACGTAGTTCAACCATCACCCTTACCTGTTTCCAAATTTTTCCGTCATTAATTACTTTTTAAAGGATATCTTTAAACTCACGGGTCCACAAAATACTAGACTCTGGTCTAGAATGACACCATAATCTTGTTTATTTCTGCAAAAGGAAACTCTGTGGCTAGGTTAAAACCACCATCAAATACCTGACTAGTACTTATCAAGACTGTCAAGATCATGGGAGACAGGGAAAGACCGAGAAATGGTCACACACCAGAGGAAAGAGGGGAGACAGGACAACTAAATGCACGGTGGTATCCTAGATTGGACACTGGAACATTAATGGAAAAACTGGTGAAGTCTGAGTAAAGTCTGGAGTTTAATTAATTGTAACACGTGAACGTTAGTTTTTTAGTTTTGACAGACATTCACTGTTAATATGTTAACAATGAAGGAAATTGGGTGAGGGGTACACAGGAACTCTCTACTATTTTTGCCACTTTTCTGTAAATCTCTAATCATTTCAAAATAAAAAGCAACAAAAACAACAAAACCACCATTAAAGAACAAAGAAATTTGCTTGAATTAATATCCTAGAATTTAAAGGTTTGCATTTAATAATCATCAAACCTCCTCCTCATCTTAAAATGTCCCTGCTCCATTATGAATATTCTTCTATAAACTGAATGCATGCATAAATGCAACCCAAATTTTCAATCTAACACGCCTGACTGCCCCCTTCACATGCTCAGCTCTGTAGTATCCATATGGTAACATATTAGCTTGTGTCCTAACTCCTGTTGTAACTAACTTCTTAAAGGCCCTGTGAGGTTATTCCAAAATAGATATATATTCTTTTTTTAAAAAGAGGACACACACACAATTTTTCAAAGGCATAGCTGTGACTTACGAGTGATGGCATTTGAGCGTTTTGGAGCATAAACTGCATCTGCTGGGCGAACATGGCTGCGGCAGTCTTCTGTTGAATCAGATTGTTCCGTCCATTAATCTCCAGCTGCGTTTTTAAGTGTGCAGGAGGGTGCAGGTACTTGCAGTTCTCTCTAGCACACCGACCCTAAAAATGAAGAGTTAGACGAATCTGCATTTAGCATTTCTAAAAATCTGGCATGCCCAAGACAAGAATATGAGCTTATTTACTGAGTTCTTAGCATGTGCCAGGCACTGTGATAAGTGCTTTATATGAAGTAATTTCATCATCATACTAGACCAGGAAACTGAGACTAAGTGAGGCTAAGTGACTTGCCAACAGTCGCACAGCTAAAAAGTGACAAAACAGGAACTGAAATTCATTTTGATTCTAGAACCTGCTCTTTTAGCTACTCTGTTCTGCTTTGACAGGCATCAAATTATATTTAGATAATACAGGAATTAGAAATAGTATGGGATCATAACATTCCAGATTTAAATAACACTTTTCCAACATGAGATGTAAAATTATGCATGTTTAAATTAAACAGGATTTATAATCTGGATCTACATATACAAATAATCAAGAAAATGGAGGGAAAATGTTTAATACAGACACAAATATATCATATAAATTTTAGACTTCATTATCTGGGCAATTTAGGCTCCAAACCTCTTTTGCCTGAATCTATCCAGTATAAGAACCATCCTGAAATCCACTGATACACTGTTAATAAAACAGTAAATCCCTATAATTGGGAGCCATTGTTCTTTACATTCCAGAGGCAATGGCCTTAGATTACTTGGACAATTGAGACCAAAATGTATTTTGGAGTCTCAGCTATTCGAATGCTTTGTTGATTACTGAAGCATTTCCAGACAGGATAATATATCAGTCCTGTGGAATCAAACATGCCTTTGATGTTCTCTACATGCTGACATGGCTGCTGATTATGGTGGTTACTATACTGTAGCAATGGATGTCCTTGGACTTGGGGTTTATCACATTGTCATAATGTGATCTATCACTGTGTCTGTTTGTTTATCTCATGAGCACTATACAAAGCAGATGATTCTCTCATTTGGGTTTAATAAACAAGGACAACTGCAAGCAATTATTTTTCCAGCAGATGCAAAGATGCCTTAGAATGCATAAGATTTTTGGCAGGGAAGAGTGGAGAAAAGAAGGCAACTCCTCTTTTTTAGGGGGGCGGGGACCCAAGAGTGCAAGCTGCCAGGGGCCACCTGAAGTCCCAGGAGAAAACGGAGTCAGTTCGCCAAGTGTTTTCATTCAACACGTGGCATACATTTTTCTTATTTATGGTGCCTAAATGGTTTGCACAATCATTTTTCCATATTTAGTTATCTTGCTATTAACACATTCCTAGAATTTCATGAGAATCAAGGTATGTTCTTCAAAATTTTTACAGAGTGACATAGAATGCCAAACCTATGCACTGCCACTGCTCTTTTAAATATTAGCTCTGGGACAAAGCTGTTTTACCTCCCCCGGCAAGACGCTGTCCTTTTGTTTCTCCCATTGATCAATTTCTTTCCAGTCAAATTAAAATGATTTACAAAATCAAATAGTATGTTAGTTTCAATGTACCTTTATATCTACCTGCAAATCCTGGAAAAGGAAGAATTTATCGGTAATACGAGTTGAGAACTGTATTAACTGAATCCTCTTAGAGTCATAAAAGTACCCCAGGAATGGCTATATAATTTTAGCACCTATAAGGAGCCCTGGTGGCACAGCAGTTAAGAGCTCAGCTGCTAACCAAAAGGCCGGCAGTTCGAACCCACCAGCCACCCCTTGGAAGCTCTATGGGGCAGTTCTACTCTGTCCTATAGGGTTGCTATGAGTCAGAATCTACTTGACGGTAACGGGTTTTTTATAAGGACTGTAAGGGAATCCTTACAGGTGCTAAAAATCACAATAGTAGGGGGTCTTCCCCTCACTAATGTGCCTGTGCCCCTAAGAGAAACCATAAGCCTCTTTTTCATACCTACTACAACCTGCACCAAGGCAGAAAGAGTCACAAGGATTTCAGAGTCCCTAGATTCTCTACCCTCTGCCCAGTGTATCTGGCTCAGAACTAATCACCAGGGGGATGCAGTGGCACTTGGTAACTTCCACAGCCAAGCACACTAGTTTCTACTTCGGGGTTTCTCTTCCTCCTCCCACACCCTAACATAAAAGATTTCCCCAAGGCTCAGCCCTAAATCTTCTGCTCTCCTCTAATCTCTTTATCCCCGGAAATATGAGGTTCCTCCAAAGTTTCATCCATCACTGCAATTGCTCAGATCTTAAATCTCTATCTCTACCCCTAATCTCTCGCCTGAATTTTAGTCCCTTATCACTGATTGCAGCTGCATTTGGAGAGCCTGCATTTGGAGCAAATTACCCTCAGGTTTCCTGAGCCAAGCCGATGGCATCCCAGTACCCCATCTTTCAATCTAGAGCAACAGACTCAGCCAAATGCAGACTCAACCCACCCGTTGCCATCAAGTTGATTCTGACTTATAGCGACCCAGAGGAGAACTGCCCCATAGGGTTTCCAAGGCTGTAAACCTTTACAGAAGCAGACTGCCACATCTTTCTCCCACGGAGTAGCTGGTGGGTTTAAACTGCCGACATTTTGGTTAGCAGCCTAGAGCTTAACCACTGCTCCACCAGGGCTTCTTAGACTGAACCTAACCAGGTCTAAATAACTTACTCAGACCTTCCTTCTCTTTTTACTAATTTATTTTTCATCTTCCTGCATACTCAGATTTAGGGCCATTGCCTCAATTCCCTGGTTTGGGGCAGTTGCATAGCTATACTAAGAAGAAATTAGGCAGCTGCTGAGTAGGTCTGCTTTTAGATTGCAAAACCACAGCTCTCCTTGATATCTTTATCACAGACGATTAGTATACACAGTCATTGACATTTACATAGACTATTCAAAGGTTGACAATTTGTCTGTTGCTAACACCCTCCCTCCAAAAAAAAAGCTATATAAATGACGTTTCTCCTTCATATTCAGCAATCCCAAACAACAGATCAGGTAAAAAGGAAAAAATAATAATAAAACATTCAGATTTCACCATTTGTTACAATTTAAGGTTTCAATATCGTTTACTGAATGCAATCAAAGAGAGAGAGAGGAAGGAAGGGAGTCAGGGAGGGAATGTGGTGTATTTGGCACATTTCCTGCTAATCTACAAAGAATTATTACATGCCTTTGTGCTTTTATATCACTTTTCTTTACACATAGTAACTTTCCTTGAGCTTTTTCTTGGGAAACTAATGACATTTTTACAAAGCAAAAGAACAGTACACTGAAATAGAAAAAAAATGAGAATTACACTTTAAAAATTACATCAAGTTGTACTATAAAATTAAAGTATGGAATATGAGGCACCATGAGATTTAAAGCAACTTATTCATCTTAGTTATGAGATTTTACTTGATTTATAAAGCACTCTATTTTGAGAGACAGAATCCATAATTTAATTCTATAGCAATGCAAATGCATAGCAATGCTACCTTACCAGAAATGGTTACTTATGTTAAAGAAAGCTCAGAAAAGAAAAACAAATCCATTTTCTATCCAAACAATAGATCAGGAGGCCAAGTAATTTAGTATCTATATTATCCGTGGAACAAAACGTTCCAAAAGAAAACAAAGTCTCTGAAGTTTTCGTAAAATGACTTTAGGACTCAGGATGATGTATTTATATGCACAACACTTGGTGATAATAAATCTCCTCTACATTGCATTCACTCATGACACTCAAACTTACAGGACAAAATGCTTTAACTGGTGCTTTTGGGAGACAAATTTTGTTTCTGACAGTAGTTGACATTTGCTTTTAGTCTTTGTAGGAGATTAAAGCTTTGGTAAAGCATATATGGACGGGATGGGCATAGGAGGGGAGGGATTGTCCCAGCAGAATAAGTTATCACCTATTATTTTTGTCCTTTGGAAAACCAATGACTATAGACTAGAAAGGTTCCGATGTTTTCTCTGGGCCAGCTAAGCACTCCAAGTGGACCACAGGATATCTATCACACTGGGTCTACAGCAGCCCAGAAGGTATCTTGGTCAGGAGCAAATTATCCTACCCTCAGGTTTCCCAAGCCACGCCAATGGTGTCCCAGCTCCCCATCTTCCAGTCTAGACCCACAGACTCAGAGCTGCCATGTGTTCAGTGCAAAGTATTGGACCGTGTCATAAAAAACTCAACAAATGCTCCACCTATGACAGTTGCCATCCTCTGGCAGAGCAGGCTACATGCTAACAATAACAGTCAAGACTAGTCAAAACGTGTAAATCAATCTCTCTCTCTCTAAATATATATTTTTTTTTGTTCAGTGTCGTCGAGTCGATTCCGACTCATAGTGACCCCACGTGACAGAGCAGAACCACCCCATAAGGTTTTCTAGGCTGTAATCTTTATAAGAGTAGATCGTCAGATCTTTCTCCCATGGAGCCACTGGATGGGTTTGTATGGACAACCTTCAGGTTAGCAGCCCAGCACTTACCATTGTGCCACCAGGACACATTCTCTTTCTTTCTTTCTGTCTCTGTCTCTAAATATAAAACCCAAATGAAACTCGTTGCCATCAAGTCGATTCCGACTCATAGCGACCCTACTGGACAGAGTAGAACTGCCCCACACGGTTTCCAAGGAGTGGCTGATGGATTAAAACTGTCGACCTTTTGGTTACCAGTCGAGCTCTTAACCACTGCACCACCAGGGCTCCATATATACATATACATATGGAGTGTATATATGTATATATGTATATATGTCTCTCTCTATATATATACACACACTCCACATATACAGACACATATATATAGATACATAGACATATACACACAAAATTAAAAAAGCATTGAAGAGATTAGAGTGCAAGCTCATTTATGTTCTCCTCACTTTCCCTCTTTTTCCATTTCCTTTTGGCTTAGAAAAACAAAATCATTCTTACCTGGTCTTTCACTGTGTTACTGAGTTATGAAAATAGCAAAGTGACTCAATAGAAGAGTGATTCTCTGCAGAAATAAGTGCTACTGCACCTATGAATCTTCCTGCTCCCCTTTCTCAGTCTTACTGTCTTTGAAAATGCACCCAAAAAGCAGGAGAGGAAGAAAATGGTCAATGAAATTTCCAAAATACATCTGCATCAAAAAGTTGATGACAGGCAATGGAAAAAGTTGCAGAGCATTTACAAAACCTCCAAAATTTAATCTATTTCCTTTTTCCTACCTTCGGGCTTTTCACAAATGAATACAAAGCCTTTGACTGAGAGAGAAAGTCGCATTGTAGAGATGTAAATCCCACCTAAGTCTTGGGGGTTATGAGAGTGAGAGTCTGTCAGGTACAAGACTCTCATGCACTTTGTGGTAGAAAAACCCTCAGAAATGTACTCTTTTTTTTTTTTTGGTTCAAGAAAGCGCTACCATCCATCAAAATAAGAAAGGGACCATAGGAAGCTGAAAATTACCCTTTGTCAGTCACAGTATTTTAACAGAAAACAGCTGTTTGCAGAATGATTTGCTTCTTCAAGTACATTTGGAATTACCGGGGAGAAAAAAAAAAAAACACCCAAAAATACCTTCTCTCAAATACAGCTATAGCTAGATCACCTCTTCAAAAAAGCAATCTCATCACTCTGCTAAACTACCAAGACTTAAAAGTTAAATAAAGGCACCGAATGGATGATTTGTCTATGAGGGAAAATGCTGTTGTTCCATTTTAATGACCATGTGTTAAATGAAAAATCAGATTTATGATACTGTCCTGCTATAATATACTTACGTGTGTAGACATGGCTTCTCAGAGGAAGTGACAGTGATTTTAGAATTACACATCATATGTGGTAGGTTGCCTGGTTCCTACAGCCATCATAAACCCCCAAAACCCAAGCCTGTTGCCGTCGAGTTGATTCTGACTCATAGTGACCCTATAGAACAGAGTAGAACTGCCCCATAGGGTTTCTAAGGAGCAGATGGTAGATTTGAACTGTCAACCTTTTGGTCAGCAGCCAAGCTCTTAACCACTATGCCACCAGGGCTCCATAACCATCATAGACCCATTAGAAGCTAGGAAAAACCTGGAAGAGCTAAAAGTGGTCAACATTAACACAAACTGAGTATTAGCCAGATGTCAGCTTACTAATGGCAAATTTCCCACCTTCTTCCTCTCAGAATTCAGTCTTTGATAAAAATGGATATAATCTGCCCCATTTGCTCCTCCAAATATTTTACCATCTATGAAATTTATACACAAAGGGCACCTTAACATCTTGTACATAATTTAAATTTGGGATGCAGGAAAGAAATATGGGGGGGGGGAGGTCTTTAATAAACCATTTCCTGAAAATATTGAAGGCAAAATTAATGAGGCAAATCTACTCCCCCAAGGAGAGGGTCAGAAAGCTAAAAGAGCCAGTATCCTCCAGCCCCACTGCAATCAGCACTGCACCCACCTCCTTATGCTCCTGGAACTCTGCTTTCTTGAAACATCCACTGTAAAGGGCAATGACCTTGGTGCAAACCAGGCACCAAGTATGAACAGAAGAGAATCTGGGCAGAAAAATTTTCCTGTCTATCTGCCTCAAGAGATCTTTCAAATTGTGACCTCCAAAGATAAAGGGAGGACCAGGCTCAGCAATCACACTGTTATTCTGAAATAGCTCACTAAGATAATTTGATTCCCAGAATTGTAACATTTTAACCCTGGATCAGATTTTAAGAACATCTTGTGCACCTTTATCTTGCAGAGAAAAAAAGTGAAGACCAAAGAGGGGAGGTGGCTTGTCCTAATTCACAAGCAGCTCAGTAAGGACAGAAGCCAAATTTCTAGGCTCTCACTACAATATGGAATCGCAGTTCAAATAACTCTCCCTTTGTAAATATTTTCCTGAGCCCATCTCCCCACCGCTCTTTCTCTCTCTCCTTTGTGCCCCAACTGCACCTTGTACTCATTTTTATCATAGCACTTATCTCTGTGTACATCAATGAATAGTTTGCATGTCTGTCTCCCCTCCTAGACTTTGAGCCTATCTAAAGGCTGGACTATGTCATCCTCATCTTCATATCCCCAGGGCTGGCTCTGCGTCTGGTGAACAGTAAAAATAAAAACCAAGCCCACTGCTGCTGAGTCGATTCCGACTCACAGCAACCTTATAGGTCAGAGTAGAACTGTCCCATAGGGTTTCCAAGCCTAGAAATCTTTATGGAAGCAGACTGCCACATCTTTCTCCCTCGGAGTGGCTGGTGTGTTCGAACCACTGACCTTTCAGTTAGCAGCTGAGCGCTTAACCACTGCACCACCAGGACTCCTTGGTGAACAACAGACACTCCATAAAAGTTTGTTGAAAGAATGAACTTTGTAAGAATAATTTTATAGGGTGTAACATTAAGTCTGCCTTAGAAGCCTAACTGCATCTCTTGTTATTTCCATTCATAAGTTCGTCTTTCTTCTCCCTCCAAGAAGAGCACAATAGTCAACACATGACTGAGGCTGTTCATGCTTGTCTGTCCCAAATGAACTGTTATTCTATTCAGGGCAAAAAAAAAAAAAAAAGCTAATTCATAACATCCTTTTGTTTGGCTTTTTTGCTATGAATATATACCTTAAACTGTATGTGACCATCATGGCTTAAAAATCCTGCCCATTTAGTATAACTGAACTGGAAGGGTCAGGAGACCAAGAGGCACACAAGCACAAATCCTGGCCCAATTCCAGGCGTCTCTAGGTACAAGAGCCCCCAGGATACAGGGGCCTACTGAGCTCAGTAAGGGAACCTGCAGCAGATCCATATCTGATCAGCATCTGGGCCTGCCCAAGGGTGCTCCTGCACTTCCGGAGTCAGCTTAGAATAAATTGCCCTTTCCACACGCCCTGCTGCCACCCTGCATTTCTCTGAGTAAACTGTTAAGTCATATTCACTAAAGCTACATGGCCAAAGGCGGAATACAATTCTTTGTGATAATTACAGCTTTGGGCCTTCTTGTGGGTCTCTACTGTATATGCTGACTTCTTATAAGTGCCTCATGAACCATATCCAGCTTCATTCACATTAAACATTTATTTTCAAACAATCATGGGCTCGAAATTTTTATTTGAAATTTTTAGAAGAGCAAATAACACAAAAGATATCACTGCTGTTAACAGTGAAACCAACTCTGCCTCTCCACTACCCCAAATCTCCTTTCTGTCCCACTTCCCTCAAATTTCTCCCCCTGGTCTAATAGAATACCTTTAATCACTTTAGAAAAATATTAACTAAATGGCTGGCCAATAGTAAGCTCCTCAAGAATACATTATTTCTGTTTACAGCAAACTACAATCAAATTAAGACTCAGAGAGACAATGAAGCACATTGGTACCAAGTTACCAAAAGTCAGAAGGCATCCTTGGTGCTAAGTATTCATAGAAGCTGTCTTCAGAGCAGTTGATGGCTGCCAACATAAAAGGTCATTAAAATACAGAAAAAAAGGAAAGAAAACTTAATGGCATTCAATTTGCTACTCCAGGAAATAAAACACGCATAAAAGCACATGCAAAATTACACAACTTCAAAAAGCTACTACAAAGGCTTCGTTGTAAGACAACATGAAAGAGTGTCTCTCTCTGGCGCACAGTCAGTCATATCTCTTGCTCTTAGGGTTCCCCCTCTTCCCTTTGCCAGGCACACACCCCATCCAGTCATCTACCACAGCAATGCAGAAGCCAGGACAAAGAGGACACCAGCTGGTTGCACCCCTTCTCCTGGGCTAGGGCTTCTGTCTAGAATCCTTCCTAGTAGGATCTCCAGATTTAGCAAATAAAAATACAGAACATCCAAATAAGTTTGAATTTCAGATAAACAATAATTTTTTTTTAGTGTAAGTATGCCCCATACAATATTTTATCTGGCAACCCTATGCCCATCTGTTCTACCCTGGTAGAAGAAGCTAAATAAAGTCAAATTCTCAAAAACCCCTTTAGTCCGTCTAGGTTGAGGTCCTAAGCAGCCCCCTCCATGGAATCAGCCCAGGCTCTTGTAGGCTTTCAGTTGCCCAGAGCATTCCAAGCTTACCTGACCAGCTACAAGGAATTCAAGGAAGTGGCCTGTGGGAGAAAGCAATTTTTGTTTCCATAGCTCCTCCCACCAAAAGCTTCACACGGCTCGCTATCCTATCAGCACTCCACTCCACTTTCCCTGCCACAGTGGCGCAACTGTATGTTTGAAGGACCTTGAGACCCCTTTAGGTTAGGATGAAGAGGGGCATGGTGCATGGCCAAGCCCTGCCTAACTCCTAACTCCTAAAATATACAACAGTTTTTTGAACATATGAAATATATTACATGAAGATGAGGCTTTTACCGTTTTTAGGGTTTTTATTTGTGTGTGCATGAGGGTGTATATTTGTGTGTGTGGCAGGGGTGGGGGAAGCTGTAGGTTAACTCTTTTTTTTCCAGCCTTGTCTATGGAATACTCAAATTCAAGCAAAAGGCATCCATTCAAGCCCAGGAAAATGACTGCTGAAGCATCTTGCTTCTACATGCACACATAAGATCTATGCAGGTACAGATTCAAAGCACACAGATAAACAGCCATTATTTGCATAGCTATCTTTTTCAGTCAACACTAAAAGAGAGGCGGAAGTAGAGGAGCACGGTTAATTCTAATGAACAAAATAATGTATTCAGGAAAACTGGCAATTCATAATAGCCCACATTCCAGAATAAATATATCACAAAAGTGGTCATCGTGAACATTTAGCAATCAACTGAATTTCAACACAGTCTTGAAATTATATTTTTGGTCATTAAAAATGCAGACTCTTTTTTTGGGATTATCCAAGATTCTGAACCAGGAGGGTCAGAAAGAATGACATTGTACGAGAATGGAGATGTCTGTTTATAAACGTGTCACAGAAATATTAAACGATAAAGCTGGAAAAGCTCTTAGAGATCATTTCGTCCAGCAGTTGCCAGAGTGTGTACCACGGACCACAATTCCCAAGGGAGGATTCTCAAAATCAGGGTTTGCTGGTCAAATACTTGGAAGAAATGGCCCACTATATTCCTCTCTTGGAGACTGCCAATACAGGAAAGCACAGTAAAGGTTCTCATACGTCCTACATAGACAAACCTGCTTACTTTTGTTTACCCAGAATTTCTCAACATTGGTAATCACAGAAATCACCCTCTTTTTTTTTTCCAAGCACTTGTTAACATCTCTTTCCCTTATTAAAATATTGACCTAACCCATGGCATTTTATAGATCAAGTTAGTTTTCCTTCATAGTTTCATTTTTATTTCTCTCCTAAATAGAAAAATATTTTAATTAACCCCAAAGAATTGATCTTCTGTTGAAATGACATTGAACATTTTTGCTTATACTTTAACATTTTTGGTTATACTTGATCTCCTCAAAACGAACAAGGTAGAGGTTTTTCCTATGATAGCTACAAAGGAAGATCCTACAATCACCCTCCCAATTCCCTCTTCCAAAGCTATAAGTGATGTCAGTTCTTTCCAAACGGCTTCTGTGGCTTTCTTCTTTTGTTTGAATGCTTTAATTAGGCAACTTCTTGAAATAAGAGCTTCACGCTTTCTCTGTCCAACTGGCTTTCCTACACTGTGACTTCTGTCCCTTGAAACCACGCCAGTTACTTTAGGTTTCTCATGATTTAAAGATCTCAAGTGAGTTTTAACTATACTGAAACTTGGGAAGTAGGAAGGTATTCTGACAAACCCCTCAACTCCTAAGTTTTGCACTAAATTTGAACCTTAAGGTTTTTACTTGGCAAAATTAAATTTCCTGTCTCTAAGTAAAAAGAAAGTTTCAAAGTACAATTAAATTTAGATAACTATCTTACAAACATATAAAGAGAGTGTAAGGTGAGAAAGGCACTGATTGTTCATATTTAAACAGTTTATCTTTACAGGGCTCAGTATACTGCTTAGAATACATTAAATAATTATGCACATAATAGCCACATAGCCATCCACCCAAAGGTTATATAAAGGGTAGGTATAGTTATTGATTTACCTCTGCATTTTGAAACTGGAGCACAAAGATGAAAATCAGTCAGTCCTTGATTTGCTAAAGATAAGTTTTCTTTCAGATAAAGAAATTTAAAATCATGATATGGAAATTGTTGTTTACGGGGTCTTGCAAAATTCCTAAGTGTGAAATCACGTTTTAAACCTCAAATAGAACCAAATATACCCACATTAAAATAAGCATTTTCCTCACACTCTTACCCTACTACCAGAATAACGCCAAACACACAATTTCCAAGCAAAAAGATTTACTGGATGACACGGACTGCCGTTAAAATACTTTGAGGCATGGACTACGTCTACATTTTATTAGTGTTAACATATTTTTATTATCAAAAGTCTTATTCAAGTCTTTCTGCTAACTTGTTATTAAAACTGTAGGCATTTTAGAGTATCAGACAAATCCCTAGAGAAAACTCCAAACGCCAAATGTACTGTGTATTTAAATAAAGTGGCATTTTTAGTCAAGTGACTCATTTAAAAAGCATCTGAAAATTGGGCCAACTTACTGTTTGTTTTTGTTCTGCAGACATGAAAACAAGCAATTTATTTGGCACAAATTTTTTTCTCTTTTAAAAATAAAGACCTCTTCTGCCTGGCCTGAGTATCTACTGAGTATATTAAGTTTCATCCAAAAATAGTTTTAGAGGCGATGCGAACAGAATTAACAAAGTTCTAGATGAAACTGCTGAGATTACTTTTGTAAAGTATGTGTGTTTTAAAATGATCCTCTCTCAGTCTAATCCAGTAAATACAAAAACCTTGCTGAGTTCACCTCCTGCTTTCAGGGTGCAGTTAATATTTGATGATGATGAAACTGTTCCTAGTATTTAAAGAACTAAAGCAAGGCCATCCACAAACAATGTAACTAAAAGAGGAGTTAGTTTAAAGGACATGAAGTGACAAATGCAAGTTTTATGTTTCAAAATATGTCAATCCCTCAGCCTTAAATGTCTCATACCCTTAACAAAGAAGAAGTTGAAATATGACCAATGCCTACCTCCAAATACAAAACAAAGAAAAATAAGGAAAAGAGTTAATTCATTTAAAAATATTTCAATTGTACTTCCCAAGTCAGTTTTTTTTTAATTGTGGTAAAATGTCTATAACAAATCATTTGCCATTTCAACCATTTTTAAGTGTACAATTCAGTGACATTAATTACATTTGCTATGTTGTGAACCATAACCACTATTCTTTTCCCAGTTTTTCATCCCCCTAAACAGAAACTCGGAGTCCCTGAGTGATGTAAACAGTTAACGCTTGGCTGCTAACTGAAAGGTTGAAGGTTCCAGTCCACCCAGAGGCACCTCAGAAGAAAGGCCTGGCCATCTACTTCTGAAAAAAAAATCGGCCACTGAAACCCTATGGAGCACAGTTCTACTCTGACACATAGGGTTACCATGAGTCGGAATCGACTTGACAGCAATGGGTTTGGTTAAACAGAAACTCAGTACCCCTTAAGCAATAACTCCCCATTCCCCCCACCCCCCCAGGCCCTGGGAACAGTCAATAAACTTTCCTCTCTATGCATTTGCCCCAGATCAGTGTAAACACTAGAACAAGACATTGTTAAGGATGTGCTGTTCTTTAAAACTATATACAAAATGTATTAAGCACCAAAAAGTATGTAGAGTCAGTAAGGCCATGGTGATAGTCTATTGAATGTCTTTTAATTAGTGCAACAATTATTTTGGTGAGAGAAAATAAATCTACTGCAGCTCCACTGGCTTTCCCTGAAAATCAGGGTACAATTAGAAAACTTTAGAAAGCGTGCTTTTCTCAAAAAAAAACAATAATAAAATGAGTCCAGTTTATATGTTTTTTTATACAACGTAAATCAAATTCCATTCTGGAAAAATATTTGATAAAGTGATAGAGTGACATAAACTAGGTAGTTTAAAACATCAGTATGCCAATCTTTTACACTTATTTTCCTATTAAAGACAACTGGAGCATTCATTTGAAATCCACTACTAATCCAGTATCTTGTTTCACGTTTTACATTGACTTTACATACTAGACTCTGGCAGGACCCTTCAGAACTAATTCTGACCATTTATGAGTGCTGAAGAAGAACTGTATACAGTTTCAGCTCATATTATTTGGCATGTTTTAGCTCATATTATTTGGCATGTGAGAATTCTTGGCACACATTTAGAGACCAGGGTGATGCCCTATAAAATTATAACTTTCCGTTAATATCATGAAAGTAGTCATAATAACATAACTTATTGATGGGTTTATAGAACACTGCGTTCTGGTTTGTATTTTTTTTCATACCATGCCTGTGATCTCAAGAATAATAGCTAATTTATTGTGTGTTTATCGTGTGCCAGGCACTGTTCAAAATGCTTTATATGCATTATCCAATAACCCCAGGAGGCCAGTGCTATTATCATCTCTGTTTTATAGTCGAGGAAACTGAGGCCCATGAGGTGAAGTACAATGCCCACAGTGACAGAGCTAATAAGCAGCAGAGCTTGGATTTGAACCTAGGTGCTCTGGCTCAAAGCCCACACTCTTAACCACTACACTTTATTGCCTCTCAATACTTAGACATGTGCTAAACTGAAGAGTGAGCTAGTTCAAATATCTCTAACTGTCTAAGATTATAGTAAAGATTGTGTTAGGTATGTCCAGAAACGATTTCACAGACAAATGTGTAGTAAGTACCTATGAACGTTGGGTGACTTGAAAACGAACAAGACGAAGTAACTCAATGTTAAATATATAGTCTTCTGCCCTTACTGAAGCAGAACAATTAGTCTAAACATCTCTTTTTTTAATAAAACTTTTTAGTACATGTTTGCACTAAAACGGTTTATCAGTTGGTTTGGGAGAAGCAGTGTCAGGTATCAGGAGTTGGCTGGAAGTCACATGGGTCATGAGAGCTTAAGCACAAGGACCATGACCTGACAAAAATAAAAGTCCAGCAATACCCCGTGGACACAGAGAACAGATGGATGTGGGACTCAACGAAAGAGTTGGCTGTATACATTTTGTAACTATTATTTGTTGTTGTTGTTTCAGAATGACACCACTGTGTACTTAAAGGATTCTTGTTTCAGGGCGGTGACTATTATTACCACCCTAAAATAAGAATCCTTTAAGTATACAGTGGTGCGATTCTGAAGCAAGCTTACTCGGGCCACAGATGTCTGAGTGCTGTAGGTCTGACACTGTCACAAAGCAGATAAAGTCTCCAAACAATGCCAAAAGATCAACCTTAGCACAAAATAGTGCAAAGTGCTCTTCTGAAGCATTTTACTCGATTAAAGAATACAGGCAAACGAGAACTCACATACACTTCACGTACCATCTCACAAAAGACTAACCCACTGAAAGTTCACTTTTAGTAGGGGTTTGGTTTAAATGACTGTACAGTGTATATACTTTGAGATGATCGATCTGTGGACCTAGGAAACAGGGTTTGACTTATGCAGTGCCTCAACTGTAGGCTATGAACAAGGGCTATAGTTATTTACTTTTTCTTCTATATTGCCCATTTCTTTTTGGTAAAGTAAACAGTATTCACAAATAAAACTAAAGATTTCAAATACAAATGAATATATAGCTGCAACAGGTAGACAATAATGTGTTGTTGTTAGGTGCCATCAAGTTGGTTCCTACTTATAGTGACCCTATGTACAACAGAATGAAACACTGCCTGGTCCTGTGCCATACACAATTGTTGCTATGTTTAAGCCCACTGCTGCAGCCATTGTGTCAATCCATGTCGTTGAGAGTCTTCCTCTTTTTCACTGACCCTCTACTTTACCAAGAATGATGTCCTTCTCCAGGGACCGGTCCCTCATGATACCATGTCCAAAGTACGTGAGATAAAGTCTCACCAGCCTCACTTGTAAGGAGTATTCTGGCTGTACTTCTTCCAAGACAGATTTGTTCATTCTTCTGGCAGGCCGTGGTATAACCAATTCTTTCGATAATTGATTTTTTTATAATTATCTTTTGATAATTAATAATTCAATTGATAATGTCAACATATCAAGTCTTTCCAATTATAATTTTTCATTTAGGTTTTTTCCCTAGTTTTTAAAAGACAAAGTGTTATAGACATTTGCTGATGATAATAGGGAATCTGGCTTTTATAAGTGACTAGACAATTGAGCATGTAGAACCTAAAAGTGTACTTATACATTTAGAGACAGTATGAAAGGGAAAATAATAATGATAACAAATAAATCCACTATTGACATGAATCAACTGTTTAGAACCATGTCACAGGCTATTCATACTCTGATTACTAATTCATTTGTTCCTAGACAAAGCAAGAATAAATTTAAATTTTAATATGAATGTAGTATTGTATTAGAAGGAGCGGTAGGCTAGAATTCAAGTGCCCTGAATTCTAGTTACCTTTAGACAATGGGTAAATTATTTTCCAATTCTGTTACTCCATTTCTCTAGAAACAATTCTTGTCCCTACTTAATTTATAAGGAGCCCTGGTGGCACAATGGTTAAGCACTTGGCTGCCAACCAAAAGGTTGGTGGTTCAAAGCCACCTAACAGCTCTGCGGGAGAAAGACCTGGCAGTTCTACTCTGTCACAAGGGGTCGCTATGAGTCTAAATGGACTTGATGGCGCCTAACTAACTAACTTACTTTACAGGTACTTTGAAATAATAAAGGGAAAAAGTGAAATTTAGCATGCACTGAAGTAAAATCAGTATAAAATATAAAAAATATTGTATTTTTTCTTTATTAGTTCTTTACAGTAGAACTAAAACTTTTACTGTGAAATCTAGCAGATCACAAACTATTTTTCATTATTTTTCCCTCCCCATAAGAGATAATACATTATTATATGAGTAATTCATGATTATATGAGTAACACAAATTATCATGTGCATAGGGAAGGAATTTATATACAATGTTAAAAAGCCAAGGACACCCTTTTTATTACAACTGGACAGTATTGTTGGAACCGTTGCTGCTCCCACAGCTTAGTGCTTGGTAGATGAAGGGGAGGGGATAAAGAGGCAGGGGATAAAGAAACAGATCCAGGCTTTAATCTTATCTTTGCAAATAACTGAAAAGAGAGAAGAATTTATTGCCTCCTTTTCTTTTCAACTGGCAGTAAGCCAGTGCCTACATGGGATACTAGTTTATCTAATCAAGAGACACTCTTCTACCATCACAAGCTTCTTAGTTTACTTTAAGATTTAGCATAACTAAAATTCTCTTTAGAATCATGGTGAATAGAACATTCAAAATCATTTCAATGAAATGAAAACGTATAGAGCATCACACTCTTTGACTGGTATTCTTTTTTGTCTAACTTTGCCACTATTACTGTTATATTTTATTTATAATATGTAATAAAATGATCAAAAGAAATCAGGCAAGTCATTTTCTTCTAGTAAGTTAGAAGGATAAAGCAAAATAAATTATATACCATAAGAGTAGATGTTAATGGTGCTTAAAATACTAACAAGTAATTAATTATAACAAAGTGACTGTGAATGCTATTTATATAAATTGGTGAAGTAGTAAAAGGGAATCTCATTATAAAATTGTTTATAAATGTTTGAGGCAATTTTTCACCCCAATAGGCTACCCTCTTGGAGGCCAAGATTGATGCACATAAATGTGAAAGACGTTTGAATAAGTTACAGAGGTTTTTAGCCTGTTTTGTCCTCACATTTGCTGCCTATGAACTTTTGAAGGTCTACTTGTGGCAGAATTGTAACATCTACAATAGAGGGGAGAGAGAAGTTTCACTAATCTGTCCAAAGGGTTATAAAGGACAAATAACTCAAACACTATTTTTCTTTTTGGTTTCACACATTTAGACACCAAGGTCATTCTCCTCCAACCATGTCTCTTGTAATGTTCCAGGAGAGGTTTCTATATGCCCCACAGAAATAGAGTTCTGTGGCCAAATAAGTTTGAGGAATGTTGGGTTAAACAGAACTAAACTGGTTTCTTTTCTGCAGGATCACTCAGAGCCTTTACTAAGCCAATAAGCATTGTGATGCTCCTTTAGGAAGAAATATAATAAGCTTCCCAAAATACATAAGTCTTCCAGAGCAGATTCCATTTTGCTTCCACCAGATTTGAATATATACAATAACCAAAGAAATAAGCCAATTGAGAAAACGTGACGGGGAAGGAAAAAGCATTGGGGAAACAATACTTAGAGTGCTAAGAATTCTGAAACTTGGAAACACCACCCTTAGTTGATACCCTCTTGAAATGCTATAGCTTTCTCTAAGCCAGTGGTTCTCAAACTTTAGTATGCATCAGAAACTGTTGGAGGGCTTGTTAAAACAAATTGCTAGGTTCCACCCCCAGAGTTTCTGATTCAGTAGGTGTGGGCGGAGCCTGAGAATCTGCATGTGTTAAATTCCCAGATGATGCTGATGCTGCTAGTCTGCAGATCACACTTTGAGAACCTTTGCTCTAAGGAAATGCTGTCCTCTCCAGCAATGGAGTTAGCCATTTATTAAGCATTTTCTTATTAATTCAAGGTGCCCTGGTAGCACAGTAGTTAAGTGCTCGGTTGCTAATCAAAATGCCAGCGGTTAGAACCCACCAGCTGCTCGGCAGAAGGAAGAGTGGCAGTCTGCTTCCATAAAGATTACAGCCTTGGCAAGGTCATGGAAGCTCCGTAGACACATCCAAACTCCCTGAGGGACTGAATTACTGGGCTGAGGACTGTGGGGACCATGGTCTCCGGGAATACCTAGCTCAACTGGCATAACATAGGTTATAAAGAAAATGTTCTACTTTCTACCTTGGTGAGTAGTGTCTGGGGTCTTAAAAGCTTCTGAGTGGCCATCTAAGATACTCCACTGTTCTCATCCCGTCTGGAGCAAGGGAGAATGAAGAAAACCAAAGACACAAGGGAAAGATTAGTGCAAATGACTAATGGACCACAAGTACTACAGCCTCCACCAGACTGAGGCCAGTACAACTAGATGGTGCCCAGCTACCACCACCGACTGCTCTGACAGGGATCACAATAGAGGGTCCTGGACAGAGCTGGAGAAGGATGTAGAACAAAATTCTAACTCACAAAAAAGACCAGATTTACTGGCCTGACAGAGACTTAAGAAACCCCAAGAGTATGGCCCTTGGACACCCTTTTATCTCAGTGGTGAATTCACTCCCAAGGTTCACCATTCAGCCAGGAATTGGACATACCCATAAAACCAAATGGGACTAATAAGGCACAGCAGTCCAGGGACAAGGACTAGAAGGCAGGAGAGGACAGGAAAGCTGTTGCTAGGGAACTCCACCAGGCTGAATCCAGCACAACTAGATGGCTACCACCACTGACTGCTCTGACAGGGATCACAATAGAGGGTCCTGGACAGAGCTGGAGAAGGATGTAGAACAAAATTCTAACTCATGAAAAAAGACCAGACTTACTGGCCTGACAGAGACTGGAGAAAACCTGAGAGTATGGCCCCCAGACACCCTTTTAGCTCAGTGGTGAAGTCACTACTGAGGTTCACCCTTCAGCCAAAGATTAGACAGGCGCATAAAACAAAACAAGACTAAATGGGCACACCAGACTAGGCAGGGACAAGGAAGAGAAGGCAGGAGGGGACAGGAAAGGTGGGAATAGGGAACCCTCTCATGCAAAAAGGACTGTGGCAGATACTGTGGAAGATACAAAGAAGGATAAGGCACAGAACCTGCCCACAAGGAGTATACATATTTTCTCTCTCCCACAACTGTAGAAATGTTGCTGGGGGCAGGGGCAGGGGTTGGGGGGAAACTAAGGACACCTGTTGCAGGTTGTGAATAATGTGGGAGAAATCTAAGATGGTGGAGCTACTGAGGAGGAGGAGGAGCAAGTTTGGTGGGAAAATGAGACTTCTCTAAGCCATAACTAATCACAGTTTTTCATTTTTGCTTCATAGAAAGCAGGAGTTTATAATGGAAAATGTATGATAAAAATGGCACAGATAATACTCTTTTGCAGGAGGGGTCTTTCTCTACCACCTCTCTTTCATTAGTATGCTACTTTATTCTTCACAACTTCATTCTTGTTTTGTTTCAAATACCTTACTATCAAAGCAAAAGTATTTCAGAATGAAAAGCCTTTCTCAATAGATGTCTCCTAATTCTTTTTTCTCTCTCTCTCTCTCTCTCTCACTCACAATCTCTGACTCAGGAGCAACACCATCTTTTCTTAGGCATTTCACTAGTAGGAAAACAGGAAAAACTGGGGAGAAATAAGTGAAATGTGATTAACTATGCTTTATTACTAATACTTAAATGGTGGCATAAACATCCTACGTTGTTAGAGCAAGGCCTTGAGAATCTAGAAAAAGTGGGAATCTTGGTTCAGTTTTGGCTGTCAGTTGCCAATTAATATACGCAAGTCACAACTGTGAATCTCATCTGCAAATGTGAATGGCATCACTGAACGCTGCTACATACTTAAAATCATTTCAAGTTTCCTTCTTTGCTGAAATGCTTTTCTAAAATGTTCCAGGCACCTCTCCTGTTTTCAAAAACATAGTTGCCCACACCTAAATCACATCTTGATGATTGAGGATTTCACCAAGGCCTCTTAAGATACAACCCATAGTCTACAAATCTTTTAAAAATTCTGTCTTAAAATTATTTTCTTATTATTTTCCCATTTCTTTTAAAAATAAATTGCCTGAACTAAATTCTAGTTATTGAGGACTCTATTTAAGTTTATTTAAAAGCTTCAATGTATGGGCTTTCCCTATGAGAATTTTTCTTTACTTTTCTATGCTCAACCTCTTTGGACTTTCAAAATATCACGGTGCATGTTGAGCAATAGTTATTGCTCAAACTTTAAGTACATATCTTTTTTATTGAACTATGCAGTCCCCTTTTATGAAAAACCCTTTTCTGTAGACTATGACCTTAAAAGTGACTCATCATGACCTTATTAGGACTAATCAGGCTTCTAAGACTACCTTGATTTACAAGCTGGCCATCTGCTGTAAAACTCAATTTCAAACATTTTAAAACAAAAAAAATCACGCTTGGATATTACCAGATTATCACACTAATTATTTCAAAATAATATTTAACACCTGGACTCTCTATCAGCCCAGAACTAAAACAATTTCCGAGGCCAACTCTTCAGACAGGGATTGGACTGGACTGTGGGACATGAAGTGATACTCGTAAGGAATGTGCCTCTTAGCTCAAGTAGATACAAGAGACTAAATGGGCAGCTTCTGTCTGGAGGTGAGATGGGAAGGCAGAGAGGGTTAGGAGCTGGTTGAAATGACATGGGGAATCGGGTGGAAAGGAGGAGTGTGCTGTCACAGTACATGGAGAGCAATTAGGATCATATAACTATGGGGTACACAGAAGAACTAGATGGTGCCTGGCTACCACCAATGACTGCCCTGACAGAGAACACAACAAAGAGTCCCTGATGGAGCAGGAGCGAGGTGGGGTGTAGAACTCAAATTCTAGTAAGACCAGACTTAATGGTCTGATGGAGACTGGGGTGGAGAGGAGGGGCGTGCTGTCGCAGAATGGGGTGAGCAATTAGGGTCAGGTAACAATGTATGTATAAAATTTTGTATGGGAGACTAACTTGAAATGTAAACTTCATTTAACTACAACAATTAAAAAAATAATAATATTTAACAGTGGCCACTCAGTGAATTGTTTAAAAGTCCATATATAAGGTGAAGGCACTCAAAATGCAACATTTGGAGAGCATTCAACATTTGGCCAAAGAAATTTCTACAATGCTAAGAAACGGAAAAATCAGCAATCTGTAGGCCATCAAATCTAGGTTAAAATGTGGTTGTATGACGGAAGTTGTTACACGAGCTTATAAAATTTCCATCCATATTTAAATAAAAACTGAACTGGGGGTGCAGATGGAGAAATGGCTGGGCAGCTTATAGTTGAGTCCATATTTGTTCTCCCTTTCTCAAAGTATTTCAGCAAGCTCACCTTTCATTCAACAAATATTTTCCAAGCTCCTAATAGGTGTTAACTGAAAGGATGGCAGTTCAAATCCTCTCCAAGGCATCTTGGAAGAAAGGCCTGGTGATCTACTTCCAAAGGTCACAAACTTGACAACCCTAAGAAGTACAGTTTTACCCTGACACACGAGGTTGCCATGAGTCAGAGTCAACTTGATGGCAACTGATTTAGTTTTTTAGACTAGGTGCTAGGCGTGAAAGATACAATGGTAAGCGAGACAGCATCGAATGTGAAACAAAACAAGCAGGGCAGACCTCCCCTTAAACTTCAATGAAATCTGATGATATGAAGGTGAGCACAACTGCAGTAGACTGGAGCAGAATATCAACCTCCTCTTACTTAACCCCTTTGGTTTCATCTGAACCTCAGCCCCTTCACTGGCTTTTCTTTCCCATTGTCACCACGTAATTCAAATCTTTATCATTTCATGCCTTTAACAATTCAATAGCTTCCTAAGAGGTCCTCCCCCTCACCAGTCTCTTTTGCTCTACCAACGTGTCTTGTATAGGCTGATGATGTCATTTCTGTTTCGAAATTGTCAGATTCCTCAGAGCTACAAAATAAGTCCAAACTCCTCACTGACATTCAAAGGCGACTACTATGCCACACAAGTTCTATGCTTCAGTCAGTTTGACTTAACACTCAACTCTCCACACACACATCACAGTTTTCAATCTCTGTCTTCCTGAGATTATCCCCTCTGCCTGGAATATTGCCCTATCTCTCCTTCAAGAAATGCCTCAAAGAGTCCCTTCCCCATAACTGCATCTTTAACCACCACCAAACCAAACCCACTGCTGTGGAGTCGATTCTGACTCATAGCGATCCTACAGGACAAAGTAGAACTGCCCCCACAGGGTTTCCAAGGCTGTAATCTTTACAGAAACAGACTGTCACATCTTTCTCCAGCAGAGCGGCTGGTGGGTTTCAACTGCCAAACTTTTGGTTAGCAGCTGAGTGCTTAACCACTGCACCACCAACTGGGTGTAAACTCTGCCCTTCTCCCCTCCGCTTGGACTCTTCTAGTGGTTAGTTTGCACCTGGCTTATGGCACATAACACAAACTGCCTCATACTAACAGGTTAGGCAGAGACTACTTCCGGTATAATTTTATATTCTGTACAGTACTGAATCCAATGTCTAGCAAGTATAGATTTCAATAAATGTTTGTTGAATGAATAATTTTGGGGGGGACTTGAATGTATCTAGAACTCTCAATGAATTTAACTGGACTTTTGGTATTAACTGACCTCTGACAGTAATCCTTGTAGTAGACCACAACCAATAGTCCTACAAATTGAATGCTGCCGCTTGCTCTTTGTATGAAGAGAAACAGAGGTAGCAGGGGTCCCATGACTTACTTGCTCAAGGCCACACAAGGAGCCCTTGTCAGAGCTGCTATTACAAGGCAGCGTTTTCTACGCTTGTGCCACTTGTTGATACCATCCATGCTTAGTTGCAGATACTTTAATGGTTACATCTGTAGTTCATCCAAGAAAGAGGGATTCATCAAGACTACTTCTAAGGCAAAAAATAAAATATTCCAAAATGAAATCTTTACTCCAGTGAGGTACTTCGAGAATAAAAAGGGACATCGTTTTTTAAAATTCCACTTTACGTTTTGTCTCTATACAGAATGCTTGCCTGGCTAATAGAAAAAGTGAAAATAATAAGGAAGATCCAAAAAAAATCTAGAGGTTGTTTTTTATAAAAGTTGAAAAAACATGTATGTTTATCCAAATGGAGCATACGATAAGCATAAACATTAACAACAGGAAAACAATTTCTGGGACACGTTATTTGTCAAATGTTTAAAACAAAAGGACAGAGTTCTTGAAGATACTAAAATTCTCTAATTGTTACTTCAGTGTTACTATCTTTCACAGATAGGAGGATGAACAAAGGCTGTAAGACAACGTGACAGTGTGGTCTTAAAAGAATGTGACCTTTAAAAAATGAAGTCTCCGAAAAGTATTTGGAATTGAGTAACAGACAGTATAATGCTGCTTACTCAATGTACTTAGAGGCAGATAAATCTGGGTGAAGAATTTAAAGTCACAAAGAAAAAGGTTTGTATTTCCGCATGCTAAAGACAGAAATCAGAACTTTACTATGTAGTTAGCTAGCAAATCATTGCTGACATACTATGTATGTATTGGTTCAGGGAATTTTTCATATTTAACAGTTATATTCCTGTGGACTCTATATTTTTTTGAATATTTTTATTGCATTTTAGGTGAAAGGTGGAGTCCTGGTGGCACAGTGGTTTAAGAGCTTAGCTGCTAACTAAAAGGTTGGCAGTTCGAATCCACCAACCCCTCCTTGGAAACCCTATGCAGCAGTTCTACGCTGTCCTATAGGGTCGCTATGAGCTAGAATCAACTCGATGGCAACGGGTTTGGTAATGGGAGGTGAAAGTTTATAATTTTTGTACAAATTGTTCTGCGACATCGGTTACAATTTTTGCAATTTGTCAGCATTCTCTTTATTTACATTGTTTTCTCTGTTTCCATTCATGTAGCTTCCCTGCTCCTCCTTGCCTTTTTCTTTCTTTTTTTTTTTGAACATTTTATTACTGTTTAGGTGAAGGTTTACAAGCAAATTAGTTTCCCATTCAACAATTCATACACAGCTTGTTTCGTGACATTGGTTGCAAACCTCTGAATGTGTCAGCACTCTCCCCCTTCCTCCCTGGGTTCCCCATGTTCATTCATCCAGCTTTCCTGCCCCTACCTCCTCCTTGCTTTCTCATCTTTGCTTTTGGGTAAACGTTAACCATTTGGACTTGTATATTTGATTGTTTAAGGGAGCACATTCCTCATGGGTGATATTGTTTATTTTATCAGCCAATCTACTACTTAGGTGAATAAGGAGACCTCCAGGAGTAGCTTTGGTTTCAAGTTAAAAGGGTATCTTAGGGCATAGTCTCGGAGGTTCCTCTAGTCATCTCTATCATGGACTCTGTATTTTCAAACTTATGGCTAGTTTGCACCATGCAGAAACTGCCTTCACTGTCTACTATCTACCCATACGAATGGGTAGGAACAAAAGGCTAATTACTTTTATACCAATTTCCAGTGGGTAAATAAAAGTTCAAGTTTCAACAGAAGAAAATGTCCATTTATGATATTAAGAAGTAGTTTAATCCCTATCAAAATTCCATCAGCCTTTTTTGCAGAAATGAAAAAGCTGATCCTCAAATTGATATGGAATTGCAAGGGATCTTGAATAGCCAAAACAATCTTGAAAAAGAAGAATAAAGTAGGAGAACTCAGAGTCCCCAATTTCAAAATGTACTACAAAGCTACAGAAATCAACACATAGTGTGGTGCAGGTATACACATATAGGCCAGTAGTATAGAACCGAGAGTCCAGAAATAAACCTATACATCTTGGGACAACTGAGTTTTGACAAGGGTGTCAGGTCCATTAAATGGAGAAATACTAGCCTCTTCAACAAATGGTGCTAGGACAACTGGATCGCCATATGCAAAATATGAAGTTGGATCCATACCTTACACATATATGAGAATTAACTAAAAAAAACTCAATGACCTAAATATATGAACTAAAACCATACAATTCTTAGAAGAAAACATAGGGGTAAAGCTTCAGGACTTTGTTTTGGGCAATGGATTCTTTGACGTGACAACAAACGCACAAGCAACAAAAGAAAAAAAATAGATAAATTGGTCTTCATGAAAATTAAAAACTTCTGTACATAAAATGACTTTATTAAGAAAGTGAAGAGACAACCCACAGAATGGGAGAAAATATTTGCAAACAATATATCTGATAAAGGTTTAATATTAAGAATATATAGAGAACTCCTACAACTCAACAAAAGACAAACAACCCACTTAAAAAATGGGCAAATGGCTTGAATAGACATTTCTCCAAAGAAGATATACAAATGGCCAACAAGCATATGAAAAGACACTCAACGTCATTAGTCATTAGGGAAGTGAAAATTAAAACCACAATAAGATATCACTTCACCCCTACTAGAGTGGCTATTATCAGAAAAATGGAAAATGATAGACGTTGTTAAGATGATGTGGAGAAATTGGAACCCTCATCCATAGCTGGCAGAAATAGAAAATGGTAGAGCCACTGTGGAAAACAGTCTGGCAGCTCCTCAAAAAGTTAAACATAGAATACCTATAAGACCCAACAATTCCACTCCTAGATATATACCCAAAATAACTGAAAGCAGAGACTCAAACACATACCTTGTACACCAATACTCCTTGCAGAATTGACAGTAACCAAAAAGTCAAAACAACCCGTGTCCATCAACAGATGAATGGATAAACAAAATATGGTACATACACACAATGGAATATTATTCAGCCACAAAAGAAACAAAGTTCTGATCCATGCTACAACATGGCAAACCTTGAAAACATTATGCTACTGAAATAAGTCAGACACTAAAGGACAAATATTATATGATCTTACTTATATCAAGTATCTAGAATAAAAAAATGCATAGAGACAAAAGTAGATCTGTGGTTACCTGTGGCTGGAGGGAGGGGGCCTGGGGAGTTATTGCTTAGGGGTTACTGAGTTTCTGTCTGGAGTGATGGAAAACTTTTGGAAATAGATATTGGTGATGGGTGCTCAATACTCTGAACGTAATTAATGCCTCTGAATTGTACACTTTAAAATCGTTAAAATTGCAAGTTATATATATATTTTACCACAATACCATTAAAAATAAAACAGTTTAAGGAATATATTTAAATGCTTATGATCAAGTTATAACTACAAAAATGTTCTTAACATATGGATCCTATAGTCATATCTGACCGATATGAAGCCCTGGTGGTGCAATGGTTAAGTGTTCGGCTGCTAAACCAAAAGTCGGTGGTTTGAACCCCCCAGTCACTCTGTGGGAGAAAGATGTGGCAGTCTGCTCCTGTAAAGATTTCAGCTAGGAAACCCTGTGGGGCAGTTCTACACTGTCCTATAGGGTCCTTACGAGTTGGAATCGACTCGATGGCACACAACAAATAGTCTTATCTACTTAAGTAAATAACACATTCGACATGGCATTAAGCAATACTACACAAATGCATCATAAACAAGAAACTGAAAAAGTAATTTAACTCTAGAGATAACACGGTTAAGGCCAAATAGTGGAGTCCATTTAGAAAAAAAAAAAAGGTTGAAAAACAAATAGAATCATTGACTGAGTTAAGAAAACATTACCACGAATGATAGAATCAGGAAAGAAAAAAGCATGAATTAAACGTCTAATTACATCTAGCAGTAAAACTAGACCCTGGGTGAAAACTGAAGGCACCGAAATAAAAACATTGAAAGCCGAAGCAGGACTGCAAATGTGGATTAGAGAACAACAGCAATTAAAAAAAAAAAAAAAAACTTAAGATACTGAAGACTGATTACATAGTGGAAGAAACATAAGAGGAAATGGAAAGATTGTTTAGAGATAATAAGTAAAGAATAGACAGCTAAGATTCCTCTGGAATATATAACCCTATAGGTCAACAATCAAGCAACAGGCTGCAACAAAATAGAGGAAGACAAGGCAACCTCAGGGACGGTACAAGCAAAAAGTGAATCTGTAGGGGCAAGAAGGGCAATAAGTAAATGATGCTCTATGAATAAAGTCATGTTCCTAGAAGAAATAATTGCTATTTCCAGATGCACAGAAGCACCTTCTATCCACATTTCACAAAAATGTGAACTAGAGAAAAAGACAATACTTGTAATGACTTCATACAGCTCTGGTATATGAAGAGAATTATTTAATGACCAAGTAGGATCAGGTGTATATTTCCCTAACATGCAAGAGTTTGTTCGAAATGAGTTTACAGGTCTCTAACTTTAGATTTTCAAATCTCTCACACAAAACAGGGTTCCTGTGGCAAAGGGTCAATCTTAATGGTATCATCAAACTGTGGTTGAAGACACATCCCTGGCCATATGACAAGTCCTTTCTACCAGGTGGCCAATTGCAACTTGGGCTGGGATGTGGAAAAAGAAATGATCTCAGGGCTATATGCTCATACAACAATATTTTAAATAATGGGGTTAGATTTCAAGTTATTCTGAAAAATTAGCCCATCATAAAGCTGAACTGCTACTGCAATGTTTTCAGCTGTGGCAGGTGCCTCCCTAGCTGGCCAGGGCATTGTACAAATGAGTGTATAATCGAATCAGACATCACAGAGGTGTATGTAGTGAAGATGTATGTATGTGATCCACAGTCACAGTTGTAACCACCAAATCTCAATAATGCATGGTTTGGGGAGAAGGATGAACAAGACAGCAAAACTTAGTATCACTTAAAAGAAGCCCTCGTGGCTCAATGGTTAAGCACTTGGCTGTTTACCGAAAGGTTAGCAGTTCAGTGCCACCCAGTGGCTCTGAGAGAGAAAAACTTTGTGATCTGCTCCCATGAAGATTAAACCAAAAAACCAAACCCATTGCTGCCGAGTCGATTCCAAATCATAGCGACCCATAAAGATTACTACCTAAGAAACCCTGTGGGGCAGTTCTACTCTGTCCATGGGTCACTATGAGTCGAAAATAGACTCGATGGCACCTAACAACACAATAGTATCACTTAGAATCACGAAGTTAGATAACTTGGCCTAAAAAGGGAAACAAACAACAACAACAAAACCACATACACCCTGTCTTCTAACCTCTTCTCAAAAAAAACATTGTGCAAATGATTGTCAATGAACTACATATGAACCTTAATTTAAAGCCTTAATCTAAACAAATTCTTACAGAAGTATGAAAAGTGAAGAATCACAAAACTTCACAGGCAGTGTCTCTCAATGTCATGTGGGATGACCTGATAGTGATAAGAGCCGTATGTCTCTAGCTTAATAAAACAAGAGCCAAACTGATGTTTCTCCATTGGCAAAAAGAATGAAACAATTGGAGGAACACTAGATTGGAGTCGTTAGGCTCTTCTGATAACTGCTTATATGACCTTGGACAAGTGACTCTCCCTCACTGGACCTCAAGTTTCCCCATCTGTAAAACGGTACCAGTTTTGAGTTGACTGGTCTTCCCGCTACAGTCAAAATCCTTGATTTTTGTGCAATGGTATGTAAATTGTTAACATCAGGGAAAACTAGGTGCGGGGGGCCGGAGACAGATGTGGCAGTCTGCTTCTGTAAAGATTACAGCCTTGGAAACCCTATGGGGCAGTTCTACTCTGTCCTATAGGGTCCCTACGAATCGGAATCCATTCAATGGCAGTGGGTTGGGTTGGGTTGGGTCGCGGTGCAGGGGATACAGGAACTCCCTGCACTATTTTCGCAGCTTTACTTAAGTTTAACTTATTTCAAAATAAAAACTTAAAAAGTATGGCTGAACTATCAGCATATATTTATTTGGCTATTGATAGTAATTCCATTTTTCTGTCACAAATGGTTTTTTAAATATCCAAAACAGTATTGACTTTTACCAGTTAAAGATGCATCCTTTTTAACGTATTATAGAAGATAAATATCCTTAAGTTAAATGTTATTCTCCTTGAGTCTCAGGATGACAGCTGTTTATATGTCTTTATACTGTAGGCAGACCTCTCTTATGGAGCTGATAAATGGTGCTAAGCCTTGCATAATCCAGTGACCCTTGGGATTATGCTGCTAGGAGTTTTCTGCTCCTGATAAATTTTCCCTTAGCAAACAGGGATGAGGTAAATATTCACTCGAAAAATAGTCCAACTTTAAACTACTGAAAACTGCTGTGACTAGTGATACTAGTACAGAACATACTGGTAACTCTGGCCAATTTGATCTCCAGGAATGGATTCACATCCATATGCCTACACAACAGGTTTCGCTTGTCAAAATATTATTATGCCTATAATCATATGCAATGTAGGAAGACATGAAGACATAATATAGGGTTATTTTATGTGCCTTCCTCACCCACTTCCTATCTTTTAGGAACATATATGGGTTGCCATGACTGTCCTCTGACTATGCCTGCTGCCAAGGCCTTTTCCAGGAAAGTCTTGTCACAAAACTACCCAAAGTGGTGACCTGGATGGGCAGATGTGATGGCTGTTGATCTGTTACAATGAAATACTGATAACATTTATATCCCTCCTGGGTAAGAGGTGGTTGATATCATACCGCTTCTAGTCTGGAGGGGAAGGCTCAAGACATTACAACATTGCTGAAGCAGAATAACATGAAGATAATAATCCTGGCTATGAATACCATCACAAAGACTGATTTGGTTTTTAAAATGATGATCACTTGTTAAATCCAAGGGACATTCACTAAAAACACCAACCTAGATCAATGGAAACTGCAATATCAAGAAATTGGCATAAAACTGAGTTGAGCAATATGCTGAAGAGAACTTTGGAACATAAATTGTGCCAAGCAGATTAGGCAACTAAGTTAAAAAAAAACTGTATGCAAACATGACATAAGACTCTTCTATGTAGCCAGAAATTGATCTATGGGCTGCACTTTCTATGAATTACCAGATTTCTATCTGAAGATGGTACAGCCTTCATCACTGAACACTCAACATTCATGGAATGATGGGCACAGCACTTCAGCACAATGCACTATCAGCCATCCAGCCTGCCCATCTTAGTCTCGTAACATCCCCTCATTATGAGATGAGTACAGAACATTTGTTGTTTTCTTTTATATAGGACATTGTATCTACCCTATCTATTAGGAAGACAAAGAACCAGCACCTGGTAGAGTACCTAGTGCTAATGGAATCCTTACAAACTAAAGCAGAGGCCCAAAACGCATCAAATGATTGCTTCATGAGATGGGCGATATCATAACAGACCTTACTGAACTTAAAAGAATCATAACACAATACTATGAAAAACTGTACTCTAACAAATTTGAAAACCTAGAGGAAATGAACAAACTTCTAGAAACTCACTATCTACCTAAACTAACACAAACAGAGGTAGAACAACTAAAGAAACTCATAACAAAAGAAGAGATTGAAAAGGTAATTAAAAAACTCCCAACAAAAATTCCTCAGCCATAGATTTCAACACTCCACTTTCGGTGAAGGACAGAACATCCAGAAAGACGCTCAATAAAAACATGAAAGATCTAAAAACTACAATCAACCAACTTGATCTCATGGACATACACCGAACACTCCACCCAAGAGCAGACAAGTATACTTTCTTTTACAACGCACATGGAACATTCTCCAGAATAGACCAAATATTAGGTCATAAAGAGCAAGCCTTAAAAAAATCCAAAGCATAGAAATATTACAAAGCATCTTTTCTGACCATAAATCCATAAAAGTAGAAATCAACAAAAGAAAAAGCAAGGAAAAAAAGTAAACACATGGAAACTGAACAACACCTTGCTCAAAAACTACTGGGTTATAGAAGAAATTAAGGATGCAATAAAGAAATTCATAGAATCTAACAAGAATGAAAACACATCCTACCAGAACCTTTGGGACACAGCAAAAGCAGTGCTCAGAGGTCAGTTTATAGCA
>NW_004444002.1:12103757-12143304 GCF_000243295.1 Trichechus manatus latirostris
CCTAAAAATCAAACACTTATGCTCATCAAAAGACTTCACCAAAAGAGTCAAAAGACAACCTACAGACTGGGAAAAAATTTTTGGCTATGACAAATCCGATCAGCACATAATCTCTAAAATCTACAAGATACTGCAAAACCTCAACAATAGAAAGACAAATAACCCAATTAAAAATTAGGCAAAGGATATGAACAAGCACTTCGCCAAAGAAGACATTCAGGCGGCTACCAGATACGTGAGGAAATGCTCACGATCATTGTTCATTAGAGAAATGTAAAATCAAAACTATAATGAGATATCATCTCACCTGAGAAAGGCTAGCATAAATCTAAAAAACAAAAACAATAAATGTTGGAGAAGTTGTGGAGAGACTGGAACACTTATACACTGCTGGTGGGAATGTAAAATGGCACAACCACTTTTGAAATCGATCTGGCGCTTCTTTAAAAAGCTTGAAATAGAAATACCATATGATCCAGCAATCTCACTCCTAGAGAATAAGAGCCGTCACATGAATAGATATATGCACACCCATGTTCATTGCAGCACTCTTCACAATAGCAAAAAGATGGAAACAAACTAGGTGCCCATCAACAGAGGAATGGATAAACAAATTATGGTATATTCACACAATGGGATACTGCGCAACGATGAAGAACAATGATGAATCTACGAAACGTCTCGTAACATGGATGAGTCTGGAAGGCATTATGCTGAGTGAAATTAGTCAGTACCAAAAGGACAAATATTGTATGAGACCACTATTATAAGAACTCAAGAAATGGCTTAAACACAGAAGAAAACATTCTTTGATGGTTACGAGGGTGGAGAGGGAGGGAGATTGGATATTTACTATCTAGACAGTAGATAGGAATTATGTGAAGGGAAGGACAGCACACACTACAGGGGAAGTCAGCACAATGGGACTAAACCAAAAACTAAGAAGTTTCCTCAATACAACCAAACACTTTGAGGGACACAGTAGCAGGGGTTGGGGTCTGGGGACTATGGTTCCAGGGGACATCTAGGTCAACTGGCATAACAAAGCTTATTAAAAAAATGTTCTGGATCCCACTTTGGTGAGTTGCATCTGTGGTCATAAAAGCTAGCAAGCGGCCATCTAAGATACATCAATTGGTCCCAACCCACTTGGAGCAAAGGGGAATGAAGAACACCCAAGACACAGGGAAATATTAGCCCAAGAGACAGAAAGGGCCACGTAAACCAGGGATTCCATCAGTCTGAGGCCAGAAGAACTAGATGGTGCCTGGCTACCACAAATGACTGCCCTGACAAGGAACACAACTGAGAGTCCCTGGTGGAGCAGGGCAAAAGTGGGGTACAGAATTCAAATTCACATAAAAAGACCAGACTTAATGGTCTGACTGAGACTGGAGGGACCCCAGAAGACATGGCTCCCGGACTCTCTGTTAGCACAAAACTAAAACCATTCCCAAAGCCAACTCTTCAGACAAAGATTAGACTGGACTATGGGACATAAAATGATACTCGTGAAGAGAGTGCTTCTTAGCTCAAGTAGATACTTGAGACAAAATTGGCAGCTCCTGTCCGGAGGTAAGATGAGAAGGCAAAAAGGGACAGGAGCTGGGTGAACAGACACGGGAAATCCAGGTTGGAAAGTAGGAGTGTGCTGTCACATTATAGGGAGAGCAGCTAGGGTCACATAGTAATGTGTGCATAAATTTTTGTATGAGAAACCGACTTGAACTGTAAACTTCCACTTAAAGTACAATAAAAAAAAATGATTGCTTCAGTTATTTAACTACTCATGAAAGAAGAAACAAGTCCTCAGATGAATTTCAAAGTCTTTCAAGTATACAGACTCAAGGGGAGTAGCAAATGCTGCAATAACTATTGAGGTATGTTATTTGTGTATTGCAGACGTGATATTAGTTCAATTTACATATGTACCCTGAACTTAGTATAGCTTTCATGAATATTATGGATAAGGAATAATATAAGAGAACTATAAAGCTTTTGTGCAGACATGGAACTCTGATGAACATGCTATCTAAATAATAAATTAATTGTCTGAAAGGCTTTCTATAGTTGAAAATATTAAGGTTTTCATTAAAATTTGTGAATGTAAGGATTATGCAAATCATCTTTACGCTCTGTGACTGGTCATCAAGATAATAACATAATAGGAAAATTATTTTAATAACACCGGATGCAGTAAGTAGACAGCTTATTTAAATAATTAAGTGGTTTATTAATATTCATTGGCAATTATATATCTAGTCTCTGAATTAAACATTTTTCCAGCTTTAAAGTGGTAGTGCAGTACGCATTTTCTTAACGATCACCTTCCATATTATTTTTGTGGCTCTCTTTTACCTTTAAATGGGAGAAATGAAGTATACCAGTGATTAGAAACATCACACATCTCCTTCCTCATTCTAAGTAAGAGTTTGTAAAGCCTGCAAGGAACTCTATATCAAAGAGTAAACCATAAAAACAGTGATACTTAGCTTGAAGAACTAACATCACGCCCATGATAATTGGATTTGACGTGTCCATTTGAAATATGCATTTGTAGTTTAAATAGACCCTTTCTGAAGCACTCCAAAAGCAAGCACCTTACTTAACAGTAAGAAGACAATCTTTCATTTAACTCGCTTTTGTAGTGATACATGCTTTTTCATTTGTGTCATCTCATTTGAGTCCCCATAATAATCGTAGAAGTTAGGTAAAGAAGATATTACCCATCTGCTAGAGATAAAGTAACTCAGGTTTTGTGAGATTAAGTAGCCCAAGGTCAGATACAGTAGTGAGGCTGGGACTGTACCTCAGCTCTCCCGAAACAACACGTGTAAACTGCCTAGTTCAGTGTCTGACCCTGTGTATGGACTGGATGAAAGGCACCTCCTTTTCTTTTCCCAACTAGCCCAGTGTTCTTTTCCACTTCAAGGCACTGCCCAGTCCTGCAGCAGTAGATTTAAATAGTACACAAAATAATTATAGATGAAACGTTACTGATACCAAAACGAAAACATTTTCTCTTTAGTCATATCTGCTGCAAATAAGAGCAATTTAGACATTATCCAAGGTAAGAATCCCCTTTACCTTTATGATAAGTTTCCATTCTTGAACTGGACTGGTCTACAAAAAAAAAACTAGTAACCGAGAAATAAGTGAAACTAGCTACTAAAATAGCCTATCACTTCATAAAATGTTTTCTGAAGAAATGACCGCATGAAGGAATATGTTTCCATTAACCAATGCCAAGAAATTGAAAGGGTTCTTGTTAAGCTTAATTCATTCTGACCTATTCTGGGGGAAAAAAAATCGCTAATGCATCGTAGCAAATCTTATTTATTAGACCAGGAATCTATTACCATTTTTCCTTCTATGCTTTAATTTGTACATATTTATACTTAATTTAAGGATAATTATGAATAAAACATGAAAATCAGTGCATTTGCTTGTTCTGCAATCATATATGTTCTATTCCACATAATATCTCATCTGCCCTCATACCTTGTTTATACTCTAGTATATAATATTCAGATTTAATGACCTTGGTAATAGGATTTTCCTTACAAAACGTACTCACAAATCTGAAATTGGTGAATCAGCTGTCCAGAGAGAATATTATGTAAGTCTAGATTTGTAGCAATATGCTTAAGTTAAAGGTTCAAAATATGCTTTGACTAAGAAACTTCAAAATGCCAAAAGTTTCCTCCTGGATAGTGATATTCTCACTTTATAATCTCTCAGTCTGGCTCCATTTTCTGAAAACTAGCTGGTCCCTCTAAAGTGTATTTTGATAGCATGGATAATCAGCGAAAGAGCTTCTCTACATTATATGGAGATTACAATTACTGTATTCAAAATCCAAAATGCATACAAAAATAAAAATAAACCAAGGTAAGGCTGAAGTACCTCACACCTATAAAAATTCTTGAATTTTTATTCTTTAAGTGTCTCTATCTGATAAGTTGGCTTTGGTAGGGTGAGCTTATGACTGGCTTAGTTTTGTAAACACAAACGCTACATGTGGTCTTAAAAAACAAACAAGCAAACAAAGAATACTTACCAGTTTCATGGTGTCATGAATTTTACTCAGTTCAAAGCATCAAAAACAAAAATCAAACCCTTTGCCATCGAGTTCATTCCGACTCACAGCGACCCAGTAGGACAGAGTAGAACTGCCCCACTGGGTTTCCGAGGAGTGGCTGGTGGATACGAACTACCAACTTTTTGGTTAGCAGCCAAGCTCTTAACCACTACAACACCAGGGTTTCCAAACAGACATTATGTATTTCCTAATGTGCCACCAAAGCACATCATGTTTCAAAAAGATAGAAATCAACAAATTTAAATTAAACGTTATGTTCATTCAGATGGGACTCACCTTCAGAGAATCAAAACAGGCTACCACACGACCATTTTCCACATGGCAAACTCTTGGCGGATGGGCAAACTTGCAATCAGCATCAGCTCGAGAGCAAGTTCCTCTCTGAAATTCTCTACAGACTTCTAAAGTCAGCCACTTGGTATCACGAATCAGGGCAACATTGACAGCCGTCATATTGAAAGGAAAATTAAAATCAAGTGCACCCTCTTCTGGACAATGTCACTGCTGGTTGTTAAAAGGTGAAAAAAATGAAACCACGCTAAATGTGACGGGAGAACAGGTTGCTTTGGTGCAATGTTGATTTGTTAGCACTTAGGTTTTCATTTAAGTCAAATCCAATCTAGTCAAACAAAAATCCAGTCATAAAACAAAAATTGTATCAGAATAATTAAAAATCAAATTAGAGACCAACTCCTAAAAAGGCAATGGTAAAGGTTAAGATATTGAGTGTTGTAGTTTGTTCCTCTGCCGAAGTTACTTCAAATAACTGGCGGACTTTCAAAAGAATTCTGAGCGCTCCAGTTTCTGTTTTCAATTATTTTTTGCAAAAAGCATATGCTGCTGGCTGCCCTTTAATTTGTAGAACGGTCTCAGATCACGGGGAGAAAAGATTCCCCCCCCCCCTATTTTTTGGCTTGAAAGGTTAATATTGGTAAGGGTGTTGTAACTGTGCAAAAAAAAGTAAAATAAAATAAAAGTTGTGCTGCAAAATCAGGGAGAGGGAAAACGATTAAGAAAATTGAGAATCGAAGAAAAAAAGGCTGGACAAGTTACTGACAGTGAACTTATAAGCCCACCAAGTTTGTTTGTTGGTGTTTTGGTGGAGATGTGGTAGGGAGAGGGGATTATAGAGAGGCAGCTCTAGAGCAGAATCCAAGCAGCAGTTTTCAGAAAAGGCACTTTTCAGAAACCTGCAAGAAAAAAATAATTGTAAAATTAGCTAAAATAATACAATGCTTCTGTTTTAAGCTCTAAATTTGGAAAAGAAGTAACCATGTCCTATTTAAAACAGGAAGCATCTAGATACTGACAGTGCAGTATAGTACAGTCAGCTATTGTCAATAAAAGTGCATTTTCGAATGCAGAACTGTGCATAGTAAAAGGAAGTAACCACTTAGATTTACTGTTGCAGTACAAGACTGGGCAACAACCCAATTAAGAGAAAAAAAAAAGTTTTATTTTGATCTGTTTGGGGCAGAAATTCACTTTGGGGTCCACTGCACAGAAAATGCCATAGCCTGATATGACAGTACCTTACGCGTTTATGGTTCACTTGTCTGTCTCTAGTTTTTAAAGGCTACCAAAGACTTGTCTTTAAACTGGCTTTACTAAGCACCTTGGAAGACAGGTCTGGTGATCTGCTTCCAAAAGGTCAGAGCCTTGAAAGCCCTATGGAGCAGTTCAACTGTGCATACATGGGATTGCCATGAGTGAGAATCAACCCGATGGCAATTTTTTTTTTTTACTATGGTCTTATTGAAGGCTTGATTATCTGCTCTCAAAATCCAGAAAATAGTTGTAAGAGGTAACTCCGCGTGTGTGCTTGAAATATAATTGTTGATGATCACATGAAACAGTCCTGATACAACTAGCTGGAGATGTACTGCGTATGAGGTAGAGCGGAGGAAGGAAATGTAAAATGTGCTTCAGACAAAGAGAAAAATGCCTTTGAAAAGATACCGGACTTTTCTTCTGTGTATGCCCTTTTAGTTTTTACAAAGAGAAAGCTGAACAACTCAGAAGTAGGTTTCAACGTACATGAATAAGTGAGACAGAAAGCGCTGTTCAGTGACACTTTAAATACTGTTTACCTTTAAGAGTTGCAATTTAACCAAGTGTCAACCAGCAACAATTTCAAGCAACTCAGCAGAGAAGTTATATGAAAGGTTAACTGATTGGCACATACTGAAATAACAGGGATTTTCCAAAGCAAAAAAATAAACTCAGCTCTGATTGTCAGACAAATTAACTAATTATTAACTGCATCATGAGAGCAGAACAAAAGTTGTCGAAAACATTTAATTTTTAGACAATAATTTCAGTAACTTTACAGAATCTGAATTTTGTTTGTCCTTTTTGCACTCAAGAAGAAACTCAGTATCATTTGAATTTTTAGATACCATTGGGAAATTAAGTCTCTAGAAAATTCAGGCAAGCTTATCTTTCCATTCAAGAGCAAAACATGTTTTTGATTTAGCCATTATTTGTGGAGATCTTTCTAAAATGTATATATTATATATATATCTTTGTGTTCTAAACAAAACAAAACAAAAAACACTGAACATAATTTGGCCTCTGGTTGAAGACTTAGGGTCATTAAAGTCCTGGAAAGTAGTATAGTTTTTCTCCTTCAGTAGCAGCCTGCTCATTGTCACTTCTCCTACTGCCACAATATCTGCTATAGTAGACTGTCCAGTTCCCTTCTGGAAAACATAAGAGCCAATCGTGATAAGAAATGAATACAGAATAAGAGTTAGCAACCTGTTGAATGTGGAGCCTAAAGGGCAAAATGTATGTCTTTCCTGCAGAAGTTCTATCACTTCTCTTACTGCTCTGGAATGCTCTTGCATTCCATTCCACGTGGGACTGTGTTCTGTAGGATTAAGGTTGTCAGAGAAACGACCTCCAGAAAAATATTTTAAAAATATATTTTTTCAAAGCCTGATAGGAAAAATGACAACCACAATGAGATACTACTTCTTACCCACTAGGATGGCTATGATCAAAAAGAGAGAGAATAACAGGTGTTGGCAAAGATATGGAGAAATTAGAATCCTCATATACTGCAGGTGCAAACAAAAAATGGTGCAGCTACTTGGGAAAACAGTCTGACAGTTTCTCAAACATTTAAATGTAGAGTTACTATTTGACCCAGCAATTCCACTACTAGGTATACATCCAACAGAGATGAAAACAATGTCCATGCAAAAACTTCTATACGAATGTTCAAATCAGCATTTTTCCATAATAGTCAAAACGTGGAAACAACCCAAATGCCCATTAACTGATGAATGGACAAATAAAATGTGGTATATCCATACAATGGAATATTCAGCTATATTGAGTAATGAAGTACTTGATACACGCTACCACAGATGAACCGTGAAAACATGACGCTAAGTGAAAAAAGCCTGACACAAAAGGCCACATATTATATGACCCCATTTATATGAAATATCCAGGATAGCCAATTCCATAGAAACAGAGCAGATTAGTGATTGCTTAGGGCTGGGTGGGGGGATGAAGAGATTGGTGGTGACTGCTAAAGGGTATAGGTTTTCTTGTTGGGGCGATGAAAATGTTCTAAAATTGATTGTGGTGATGGTTGCACAACTTTGTGAATATACTAAAACCCATTGAATTATATACTTGAAATGGGTAGACTGTATGGTTTGTGATCATATCTCTATAAACTGGTTATAAGAAAAAAAGACAGAGAGAGAGAGAAACTAAAGAGACATGAAAACTAAAAAAGAAAAAAGCAGCAGCCTGATGGGACTGGCTGCCTCAAGCTTTTTGAGATTCGCCTTAGACACAAATTCTTCTAAGTAGTGTTACCAAGCTGAATTTCAAGAGTAAATTAGTCTCTACACTGTAACTGATTTAGCGTACTACAGAAAATACTCTGAAATAGCAGCAAAGGACAATGGTTGTATTCATGTTCTGGAAGTCTGCAAGTTGGTATTTAAATATATATTCAAACTCAATCCTACAACCAAATTATATATGCTGCCTGAACATATCGGAAAGCAAAATAGCCAAAAAAAGAATATATATAAGGGATAAGCATTTGCTCAGAACATAAACAGTGAGGGTTTGGGGGAGATTTTTTTTTACTGAGGTCCATCAAGTATAGAAACAGATGATAAATAATAAGCTAGAATTTTGAACTTTTCTAAATGAAAAATGGAAACAGGAATTGGTCTTTGGCAACATGTTTTATGTAAGACCAGGGATGGGAGAAGAAGGAATTTTCTTCTTTTTTTGGCCTGTATCCTCTTATGGAACCCTGGCCAATTGCTCAAAGCACTTCTAGCCAGCACACGTCTTCAGACTGGAACTATTTTTTGTAACTGGCTCAGAAGAATGTAGGTGCAACAACTAAAGGGAGCTGGTTGGGAGGGTGAGGAGGAGTTCTCTCGTGCAGCTTTGCTGGCCTGACAAGGTAGAAAAAACAGGGAGTGCTTCCATTTTTTCCTCTATTTTTAAGAAGATCAACTCTGTTTTGGGAACAACATGGCTTTATCTTCGCTACCTTAGACTTGAGTAATAGAAATACAATTTTGCTTTTTATAATTTATAGTCCTCTACTGCAGTGGCAGGAGGCCAGGTGGTGCAGTGGTTAAAGCAATTGGATGATAACTGAAACATTGGCGGTTCGAACCCACCAGCCGCTCAGTGTAAGAAAAATGTGGCGATCTACTTCTGTAAAGATTTACAGCCTTAGAAACCCTATGCGGCGTTCCACTCTGTCCTCTAGGGTCACTGTGAGTCAGAATCGACTGGACGGCAGTGGGTTTTGGTTTGGGTTTAATGTAGTAGTGCAGTGGTTAAGTGGTCGACTGCTAACCTTTGCAAGGTTAGTGGTTTGGATCTACCAGCCTCTGCGGGAGAAAGATGTGGCAGACTGCTTCTGTAGAGATTCCAGCCTTGGAAATCCTATACGGCAGTACTATTCTGTCTTATAGGGCCACTGTAAGTCAGAACGGACTCGACGGTAACAGGTTTGGTTTTTGGGTTTTAATGTAGAATATGTTTCCTTTTTTTTTTTTTTGGTATCTTAAAAACCAAACCCGTTGCCATCAAGTCAATTTTGACTCATAGCGACTCTATAGGACAGAGTAGAACTGCTTCATAGGGTTTCCAAGGAGCAGCTGGTGTATTTGAACCGCCGACGTTTTTGGTTAGCAGCTGAGCTCTTAATGACTGCACCACCAGGGCTCCTTATGTACCTTAGAAGTGAAGAATATTGAATATACCACGGACTGCCAGAAGAACGAACAAATCTGTCTTGTAAGAAGTACAGCCAGAATGCTCCTTAGAAGGAAGGATGGAGAGACTTCATCTCACCACTTTGGACTTGTTATCAGTAGGGACCAGTCCCTGGAGAAAGACATCACGCTTGGTAAAATAGAGGGTCAGAGAAAAAGAGGAAGACCCTCAATGAGATAGATTGACACAGTGGCTGCAACAATGGGCTGAAACATAGCAATGATTGTGAAGATGGCACAGGACAGGGAAGTGTTTCATTCTATTGTACATGGGGTCGCTATAAGTCGGAACCGACTCGATGGCACCTAACAAGAACAACAGGAGCGAGGATGGCAAGACTTCGGCTAGCTTACTTTGGACACATCATCACAAAGACCAATTGCTAGAAAAGGACATCATGTTTGATAAAGTAGAGGGCCAACAAAAATGAGGGAAACCCTCAATGAGATGGATTGATACAATAGCCTCAAAAAGGGACTCAAACATAACAATGATCATGAAGATGGCACAGGACCAGGCAACTTTTTGTATTGTTATACATAAGGTTGCCATGAGTCAGAGCAGACTCAAAGGCAACTAACAACAATAAAAAAAAAACAGAATATGAAAAGTAACCATTTCTTAGTGCATATGTACTTATGTAATGTTTACAGTATTTCATTGATCTTTGGAGTTCTATAAAATACTCTAAAGTAGGAACGGCATAGGCAATTACCCAAAAATACTGATGAAGGAAATGAAGCTTACAGAGGCTAAATTACTTGTTTGATGTCACAAAGCCTTAAGTGGTAGAGAGCCACAACTCTAGGCAAGATCCTCTGACTCCAAATCCCATGCTTAGATCCTGGCAGAGAAATGTGTTAGAGGTCATTTCTTATCTCCCTTGGGAATCTGAACCAAGGAAAGCCAGTCATTTTTGTACAGTACTTATGGTTCCTTCTCAAAAGCATGTTCATGCCTGTTGTATCGTCATCTTCATAACATACCTGTGTTGAGATGGACCAATATTTACCCAGTACCTACTATGTGCCAAGCACTGTTCTAGACACTGAACACATCTAATAAGGTCCCTGCTCTTGTGGAACTTCCTATGTTCATTTAAATAGAGAAGACACTGAAGGCATAGAAGTGAAACGATTATGAGAGTTTTTGCGGGGCTGGAAGCAGACACTAGGTGCTCTGACTCCAACACAGGTCTCTAATTCCCTATGGATGGTATACCAAGCTCTATGACTTAAAAAGTATACTCCTGAAATACACTCAAACACTATCACATAGAAAGAGTCCTCCTCGTTTGGCAGCAGCAATATCTTATACTGAATTTAGAGTAAAAATATGGGATACCCAAATGATTTCTGTCTGTATCATTGGCTAGTAGGTTAATCATTGGAATGTATTTGTCCAACAATGGATGTGATGAAACTGGTGGTGGCGGAGAGGGGATTTCACTTTGGGCCACAGAAAGAAACATTCCTTAAGTATTTTTCTTCAAACAAAAATAATTAATTTTGACTTTTAATTGATGCTTAGCTATAAGAATCCTAGGTAAGACTTAAATTAAGGAAAATATAAACAGTTTTATTTCAAAATGACATACACACTAGATTCGTTATTAAGTGAACCCTTTTATAAAAAGTAGATCTTTTTTTTTAAGGATTATCACATTTTTCATGGAAGTTATAGGGTTGCTATGAGTTGGAATTAACTTGATGGAAACGGGTTTGGTTTGTTTGGTTTTGGAGCCCTGATGGCACAGTGGTTAAGAGCTCGGCGGCTAATCAAAAGGTCAGCAGTTCAAATCCACCAGCTGCTCCTTGGAAACCCTGTGGGGCAGTTCTACTCTGTCCTACAGGGTCGCTACGAGTCAGAATCAACTCGCTGGCAACAGGTTGTGGTGGTATCTTGAAGGTAAAACAAAAGAAGAAAGAAGTATTTTCTACTGACCTAGTGGAAATTGTAACTTATTCCAGAGCTGTTTACAAGGCTACTGCCAGCAGCTTCTTTTGCTCCACTTTTCCTACACTTTCCTTTTCTCCTTCTCCTTTCTTATCCCTTCCCTCCACAAGCCACACATAACACAGAAACACTGCCAATGCCCGGTCCAGAAGATCACAAAGATACTATTTGGCACCTAAGCCAGTATCTGAAGAGGCATACCTTTAAATGCATTTATCAACCTCCTGAACAAACAATGAAAACGTTTTCTTTCTTTCCAGTTTAAGCTTTCCTTACATCTGTATTACCTCTGAATTTCTTGTGGCCATTTATTTTGGCTCTACGAACATATGACACACCTGCCACACACAGCTTGAATTGGCAGGCTGACAAGATTTAAAAGCTTTCAAATCTTTGAATTTGCTTCAAGTTCTATTTCTCTCATGTGTTTTGGTTAGTGGTCTACCGACACACGTTCTTTAAGGCATGTGAGAAGTTCTCAGCAGGGCAGATGGAAACCATGATTTCACAGCATCTTATGGAAACCTCAGTTTTCTGTCGGAAAAATAAATGGCTATAAAAATAAAAATATTTTGCCTATGCACAGAACTTTTTCATTAAATTAAAAAAAAAAAAGATTCATGCATTTTTTTCACAATATCCCTGGGATAATAAATTTAATATACCTTTTTCAAAAAACAGGTAAGTCAAGTTATTCTACTTCATAAAGCAATTAAACAGCCCACCTCAGTTCATACAGATGGTCATAGGAAAAATAAATAAATAACCCACAGGCACTACGGTGCCTCTTTTGAACATAGCTTTAGCAATGTATGTGACTGGTTTTCTTTGTCAAAGGAGTTCATCTTTTTTTAAGGTGTGTATTTTTTAATAATATACTAAATTCTGATAACTTGCTAATAAATGCCATTTGAATATTTTAAGCTAAATCCAAGAGAGAAAAAGTTAAAACCTTCCATACTACCGAAGACCCTAAATATGACTGCTCCTAAACAGCACTGGCTCAGTGTTTTCTTATGTGCGTGGGACAGAAGTCCCAGTACCATTATAAGATCTTCATTCACCAAAACGTGGATTCAAACTTGAAGACAACAGGAACTTAACATACATATTCAGCAATTCAAGTCTATAATGCTCAAGCATTTCACGTAAGTGAAATATAAAATAAGTCACAAAATTTACTGCATTTAATACATGTAGGGTGATTTTGCTGATGATTTATTCAACAAATATTTATCGAGTATCTACTATATAGCTCAAGCATTATTCTAGGTGCTGAGGATATAACAGTGAACAAGACAAAATCCTTGTACTGTGAATCATACATTCTAATGGGTAGCAGCAGGCAGTGTAGGTGGGGGCAGAAAAGAAACAAAGAAACATCAATCATTCATTTTATCCATTCAACAAATATTTATTTATCATTACCTAAAATTTAGGCAAATGAGACCTTTTAAATGTACATATGGAAAAATTATCAATCAACTAACAAATATTTACTGTACACCAACTATGGGCACAGGCCTGTGCAGGTGCCTCTGGAGACTCAGAAGAGGTTTAAGACACTGCCTTTGTTCTCAAGAAACCTCTAATCTAGTTGGGGAGGTAAGAGCAATATATCTGAAATAAAAGCAAACAATGCAAGACAAGGGCAAAATTCAGTAGCATTAACAACAAATGCTATGAGATTTCTGAGAAGAGAACATTACTAAGGCCATGGGGCCCTGGTGGTGCAGTGGTTAAGAGCTATGGTTGCTAACCAAAAGGTCAACAGTTTGAATCCACCAGCCACTCCTTGGAAACCCTGTGGGGCAGTTGTACTATCTTATAGAGTCACTATGAATCGGAATGGACTCCATGGCAATGGTTTTTGTTTTGTTTTGTTTTTTGGTTGGAATAGTGAAGGGAGTTTTCAAGAAGGAAGTAGAGCTAGGCTGTAAAAAAATAAGAAGGACCTACGTGAGGGAGGAGGGACAGAGAACATTCCTGGAAAGAGGAACAGCAGGAATGAGGGCAAGAAGCTCAGAAGGGTACGAGTAAGGAGGCGTGGGATAGTTCATACTGGGGAACAAAGAGAAATAATGTATGGGTGGTTTCTGAAGGACCTTGAAAGTGACCCAAGGAAGTGTCTCTCAAAGATGTTAAGCAGAGTAGAAACTTAGAGGCCATAAAAGTAGTATGTTAACAATGACCTGCCCTTAGAAGATTGTTTTGTTTAAGGAGCCCACAATACACAATCTGAGCAAAGTCTGTGTGTCCAACATACTCTAGAAGAACAAAAGATAAAGGGGAAGTGGCTAAAGGTCAGAGAGTTTCTCTCCAGTTCACAGGCTCTGTGAAGCCAGAATGGGCAGTGATTCAAGTCAGGCCAGCATCAAAAGTGGGTAGGGAAACAAATCAAAAAGGGCAACTTCTTATTTGCAGTTTCGTATCTCTTTATTGACTCCAGTCATTGAGGATACATAATCGCATTCCTGTTTTCTGAACTGACTTGAATACTTTCCAATCTTAATCTCTATAATGGAAATTCCTTTTAAAAACATAGTTGAAATTTTAACTAGGATGTTTTTCGGTTAGATTTTGCTAGAGAATAAGTTCATGTCCGGAGGCCAGTTTAGACAGTGACCTTTTTGGCTATAATGTTGTTGTTGTCGTCATTGTTGTTGTTATGTGCCATCGAGTTGATTCCGACTCATAGGAACCCTATAGGACAGAGTAGAACTGCCCCATAGGGTTTCCAAGGCTGTAAATCTTTATAGAAGCAGACTGCCACATCTTTCTCCCACAGAGTGGCTGGTGGGTTCAAACTGCCGACCTTTCTATTAGCAGCCAAGCGCTTAACCACTGCGCCACCAGGGCTCATTTCGGCTATAATAGCATCCTGTAAATTCCTGCTACAAGGCTTTAACCAGCACCCCAGTGGTCTGAAAGTGTTCATGCTCTTCCCAAAGTGGTTATTGCGTTGAATTCAATCGAATTTTAGGGGTCAATTTGCTCATTGATAAGATTTGGTTGAACATTCACTGTTCATTCTCCCTCCCCCACATACACACAAAAAACACATCAACATATACACACACAAATTACAAAATAATAATGTAAAATAATGACTAAATTTTTTTATCTTTTAAATACTTATCAACACCCCAGGTAACTCTCTAGTCAAAGTTGGGAGTCATATAAAGATGACTGTTTTGTCAGAGGTAAACAAACGTAGCACCTTAGTGATTTAATGATGTAAAAGGATCCACCACTGTACCTAGTAGGCATCCAGTGAGGTCTCCTTACCTGAATTCATCATTGGCATTATAGCCAATGAATTCAGACTCCCAATCTCAATACTAAGCAACCACTTCTTATTCAGAGCACTTAGAAAATGAGTTAAAGGACGAGAAAAAAGCTTTGTGGTTGAAAATATTGGCAGAGTTCCAAGTGTACCTTGATTTCAAGGACCAACGAGTTTAATAAATCAATACCAAACCTTCTAGTAGACTGAAGGAAGTTTTTTTAGGAAAGTGAATACAAGAGCTCTACCCTTTTATCTAAAGTTACTGCTGCTATAAACATTATTTCACATTTTTATCATATACATGACTGAAATGTATATCTATAAACCAATTGCCTGGAGTTAATTGGAAAGCTGACGGCTTTAGTAAAGAGTTAGGAGTGAAGAGTTGGGAGTGCAGATAGGACAGAGTCTTAAATTCTTCATGTCCCAATCTTCACACAGGTCTAAGATCAGCCTTCCTTAAAGGCCTCTAGATTTAGAATTCCATTTTTCTATTGTTATTCCAGTGTGACTTATACTGGACTAGAAATCCCAGGCTTTTCTTTATAGGAAAATTAAGAGGAAATATACAATAGGCTGGCTTTTTTACATCTTTTAATTGAATTTTGGACAAGTAGTCAATGCCTTGGGCTAACACTTAAAAAGGGCATGTAACCACAATACACTCATCATAAAGTCACCTTCTGAGCCCAGGTAGAATACATACCCATTGCCGTCGAGTCAATTCCGACTCATAGCGACCCTATAGGGGAGAGTGGAACTGCCCCACAGGGTTTCCAAGGAGTGGCTGGTGGATTTGAACTGCTGACCTTTTTGGTTAGCCGCCAAGCTCTTAACCACTGCACCACCATGGTTCCAGATAGAATACATAGTTCTATCTCCCAAGACCAATCTCAACAAGGCTCAATGGAAAGATTATAAAACCCCCAAAGAAGAGGGAATCTGGAAAGAAGAATGGCTTAATTTTGCCCAAGGAATAAAAAGGAACACCTAACCCTGAAATGTAATACTCATCTTCACTAAGAACAATTCTACAAAATCTATCAATTTCAGTTCTAATTTGCCTCAATAAATGGAGAAATAATTTATATGCCTACTTTTGCAAGGTGTGTAATTTAAATCCAGACTTCAGATTTAAAAAGGGGTGGGGAGTAGAAAATCAAGTACACATCAAATATCAAAATACTCCAAATAACTCTAAATGAGCTGACAAGAGTTATCCAAACCACTGAGGGACAGGGTATCTATTGATTACTTCAACCTTGAACAGAGGCCCAGAAAGGTTCATCTGCTTGGCGAAAATACCTGAAATTGTTAGCATACACATGAAAAGCTCATGATCCAATTTAATCATATCTGATATCTTGGCAATCTGTGACCAAAATTGGTAGGCAGATTCCCAAAAGTTGAACTCAATTGACCTGGTTCATTTCGTTTCTTTCATTGACAACTCATATCCATGTTGGAGCTTAATTCCTGGCTACAGAGGCATTTTACAAACTACTGAAAACCAGAAGGGCACCCTCTGTAGCTTTGAATCCCTGAGGATAGGCAATCTTTTGCCTCTGATGCTATAAGGATTTCTTGACCCCTGTGAGTCTGTGTCATCCTTTAATTTCAATGCAACTCTTTCATTTTCAGAGAACACCACCCTCTTTGAACATATGGTTTTATCCCAATGGTCTCTGTACTGTAGGTTATCTAAATTTTGGACTCTACTTTTCTACCATGCTCTACCTGATTCTTTTTTTTTTTTTTCTGAAACCTGTTATAATCAGACTCAACTTACCTGTTTATAACCATAATCCTGGCGATAATCTGTTGCCAGCCAAAATTTACATGATCTGGCACATTCCGTTTGTTAAATTAGTTTTTGGTTTTGGCTGCTCTTATCCTGTTTCTACCCACGAGAGCCTATTTCCCCTGCTAATCTCTGGTCAGAAACCCTGGTGGTGTACTGGTTAAGAATTACGGCTGCTAACCAAAAGGTCAGCAGTTCAAATTCACCAGGCACTCCTTGGAAACTCTATGGGGCAGTTCTATTCTGTTCTATAGGGTCACTATGAGTCAGAATCAACTCGATGGCAACGGGTTTGGGTTTTTTTGTTTTGTTTTGTTTTGTTTTTGGTTAACCTCGGGTCAGGATAAACAGGCTCCAAATAAGATATTCTCTATCAATTTCTAATCAACTGGGATACAGGGAATTTTATTAAGTAAGAGTTCCAAGAGTGAGTTTACGATTCATAAAATAACCACTAAAACACAGTGAGGAGGATAAATTTGCTGAACATATTTTATGATGTATTCTAAAGCCAGTATCTTGGTTATTAAATAATTGGCATTCCAAGGTGGTGTTAATAATGGTTGACATTTATGGAGCTCTTACTCTGTGCCAGGCACTGTGCTAAGCATTTTATATTCATTGTCTCATGAAGTCATCAACAATCCCCTATGAGGTAGATACTATTAAGAAGCAATGTTAAAGTCTAATTAGAATAAAATTCATCTCTCACAAATCTCAATCCTACATTTGTCACCAATCAATGGCATTGAATTCTTCAATATTTAAAATTCTCAGAGATCATTATAAGAGAGTCATGGACACCAATGAAAAAAAATCTCCAGATTCTCCATTTTCTTCCAAGTTTCCTGCAGTTACAATAGGAAAGCCTACTACTGCCTATCCATGGAAGTTAGAGGATCCTGAACTACTTGTACTTTTTTTAGGTATATCTTCTCATGCATGTCTGGCAACTTAAGTTAGAAAATGCTTGACACATTGGGTTTAAAATCACCCATTCAAGAGAACATGTGGCCCAGAAATCTGGCATCCAGCTGGTAGAAGGGGAGCATAAAAGCCTTTGGATACAGGAAATCCCTCCTCCAATAATAAAAATTCTCTATAAAAAAATGGCTATCCAAATCAAACTGAAAACCTTGAACCGAGATTTATAAATTATTCAAAACCTGTGAAGCTATAATACTACAATATGGTACCCAATACCTTCAAAAACTCAGCTCCCCCTGTGGCTATCTTGCAAGCTCACTCTATCAAACTCTGGAGTATGCAAATCATAACAAGAAACCAAATCCCTTGCCGATGAGTCAATTCCGACTCATAGGGACCCTACAGGACAGAGTTGAACTGCCCCATAGGGTTTCCAAGGAGAGTCTGGCGGATTCGAACTGCTGACCTTTTGACTAGCACCCGAGCTCTTATGCAAATCACAAAGAGAAGGCAAAATAAAAAATATTTCCCCACATGAGGGTTCCAGGACAAGATCTGAGTAAGAAACTGAAAAGAAAGTTTAGTAAAACAAAATTCAAGGGAAATGTTGTAATCAAACCAGCAAGGAAGTCTGTGCACCAAAGTAAGCACCAACATATACAGAAAGTAAGAAGATAACTATATGTTGAGAATCATCCCAAAAAACAACTCAACTTGCATGGCTAGGCAAAAAAAAAAAAAAGTGGTGTGGTGGCTTAAACAGTAGGTTAACAGAAGCATTTCCACTTACACTGAGGTGAACGGAATGTCCATGAAAGCTGATGAAATCCTATACTCTAGTTACTATGTTGTATTTAACAATTTCAAATCATGTAAGTAGACACTACAGGGGTGATGATGAAATTAAGACAAACATTACATTACCCGTATCACCAAGTACCACCAGTTTAAGTGATTTAAATGATTAAATTTGACAGCCATATAATTCAATATATAAATGAAGGAGACCAAAATGCCTTGATTCTATTTTAAATAACAGTATAACCCCACAAAGATCATAAAAGTTCTCAGTATAATACTTAGTTCTTCAATTCACACTGACATAAGCTGAGCCTAAAATCCCCAGGGTCCAAATATGGAAGATATTATCAATCACATGTACCACTAAACACTTGTTCCACTAAAAAACGCTCAAGCTTCAAGCAACAAAACAGCTTTCACGTTAGTAATCACTGACACAACACAGCTCAGGTAACCACATTTGTCAAAAGTCACATTAAGATTCTTTCAGCAAAGGATAAGGACTTTGAGAATTCTAGAGTTGGAAGGAATCCTGAAAGATCAAGTGCAGTGCATTACCTTCAAGCAGGTAAATGAAAGACTCTAAATCATTCAGGGTATATGGTGCATATCCAATTATTGAATGCATATTGATAGTTGTTGTTGTTAGTTGTCAAGTTGATTCAGACTCCTGGCCATCTGATGTATGCAGAGTAGAACTGCACTTCATAGGGTTTTCTTGCCTGTAACCTTTTGGAAGCAGATCACCAGGCCTGTCTTCCAAGATGCCTCTGGGTGGGTTCGAACTGCCAACCTGTAGGCTAGTAGTCGAGAGCTTAACCATTTATGCCAACCAGGGACTCCTATATTGAGAGTAAACCAAAAACCAAACCAAATCCATTGCCATCAAGTCGATTCCGACTCATAGCAACCCTACAGGACAGAGTAGAACTGCCCCACAGGGTTTCCAAGGTTGTAATCTTTATGAAAGCAGGCTGCCACATCTTTCTCTCACGGAGCAGCTAGTGGGTTCAAACCACTGACCTTTCGGTTAGCAACCAAGTGCTTAACCACTGCACCACCAGGGCTCCCTATATTGACAGCAGTTGTCTGTAATTTCTCTTTCAAAAATTTATTCACTGAACAAACATTTATCAAGGATTAACTTGGGACCAAATAACTAAATGTCAAGGTTATAAAGATGGAAAAGTCACAGCCTCTCATGTCTACACTTTATTTTCAAAAGCCTTCATTGTTCAAATATTCTCTACCTGATACCTCTTCTTCACCCCTAATAGCTCCTGCACACACTACACTATGGCTTCCATCCCCAACATTCTATTAAAACTGCCCTAGATCCAATGACTGCATTCAAGAACAACATGTATCTGCATTAAACACTGCTAGAACTGTAAGCACTACATTTACTATTACCTCTCCCAGCACAGTACCTAGGTTCTCAATAAATGCTAGCTGAATTGAATATTATCTAAAGAATAAACGAGGTAGTGTGCATCACAGTGTAGTTACTCATTTAAAAACACTTCAATTGTCAGTAAAGAGTCTGTATATTTACAAAAATTGATTTTTTTCGTTCATTCATTCTCCAAATATGTATTGAGTATTTTGTGCTAGACAGTGGGATACAGCTGTGACGAGAACAGAAAGCGTTCCTGTTCTCATGGACCATAATCTAACAAATTGTAATTTTGATGCCACACACTTAATAAACTTGTTTACTCAAAAAGAGTACAACATGAATTTGCTATTAAAGTATATGTTTTAAGGTCTCATAGCATTACAAAATACCCTCTCCCTTTCTTATCTGGAGAAATCCTACTTGTTCTTCTAGGACCAGCCTCTCAACCCCACCACTAGAAGGAGTCACTGAGTTCTCAAAGCACTTTGATCAGACCTCTCCACTGTGAGACCGTTATATCAGAGTTGTGCATCTATTTCTGTAAACCCCTTCAGGACAGGACCTAACATGGTGCCTGACACTTACTAGGCTCTCAGTCCAATTTTTTTTTCATTTTACAGATGAGGAAACTAAGGCCCAGAAAAGTTATGAAATGGTAGGTGGTGTGTAGTGTATAGAATGAGACCTGGATTTGAACCTTGTTCAAGATATTTAACCTCAGCATCTCAGTTTCCTGGCAAGATTAAATCATACAACAGATGTTAAAGCACCTGGCTGAGGTAGGCACTCAATAAATCCAAGATACCAGCTAGTGACATAGAACTGGTATTAGACATGGTAGGTGGGTTGTTAGGAGTTTAAAGAAAACGAAAAAAATGAATAAGTGGGAAAATTACAGGATTTATTTGGTGTTTTAGGCTTGACTTTAGCCAAAGTGAACACTGAAATAAATTCAGTGTGGGAGAGTGCAAAGAACCTCCCCAAGGGACAGAATACAGAGCTGATGTAACAGCATCCTCAGAGACTAGAGGAAAACTTGCCCAGGTATTAGCAACATCAGTTAATTAAATGGGCAAAAGCTTTATATAATCAACATAAAGGTATAGTGCGCTTCAAGGTGGCACAATCAAGTGAAGAATAAATGAAACCAGAACCTTTCCAGATCTTTAAAAAGAAAAATTCACTTAAAAAATAAGTAAAGTAGGCCCTCATTAGCACAGTACAACAGGGTATATACCTGAAGCCTAACTTCACTATATGAGCTATATGCTGAGGTGGCAGGTTCATGACATTTCACACCACTCTGCCCATTAAGCAGGGTTCTCACCTACCCACATCAGGGGCCTGAGGACTGGTGGCTCCACCCATGCTACTGAGCCACCTGTGATAGGGATCCAAAAATAAGTGGTGCCTCCCAGTCTTTACAGCCAACAGCAATGGGTACACATTGCCTGGCTTCAAAACTTACCCACCTACACACTCTAGGGAACAGGGACACACTTTCCCCCCAGATACTCAGGGGAAGCCGTCAGCCCCCTGCCTTATTCAGCACGTGACCCCCTACTGCAGCCAGACACCTGTGTCTACTCCAATCACTCCTGCCTGTCTAGGACTGCAAGCGAGAGCCTGCACCACATTCTTGGTGACCAATGACCTGGACACTTGAGTTGAATCCATACAAGAAAAGTTAACAGACTCCTGGGTTCACATACCTAGTAACAGATCTAACCATCTGGTAACAGAACGTTAGAGCTTCAAAGGTGCCAATAATCAAACTAGCTCACACAAGCAGCCTATTTGGACATACCAAAAACTAAGAAGCTAGGACACAGTAAGGAAACATAAATAAATAAACATAATAACTTCTTGATGGCTCAGAGGCAAGAGTCAATATCAAATCACATAAAGAGGCGACCATGATGGCTACAGCAAGCTTCCAAAATTAAGAATCAAGAAATCTTCCAGAAGAAGAGAACTTCCTGGAATTACTGGAGGTTAAATACAAAAGATTAATATACAGAACTCTTCAAGATATCAGGAAGGAGATCATACAAAATGTAGAACTAGCCAAGGAACACACAGACAAAGAAATTCAGGAACTTAAGAAGATTAGAGAAGAGCACAATGACAAATTTAACAGACTGCAAGAATCCATAGAGAGACAGCAATCAGAAATCCAGAAGATTAAAAACAAAATTTCAGAATTAGACAACTCAACAAAAAGTCACAGGAGCAGAACTGAGGCAATTAACTAAGAATTAGTGAGACTGAAGATAAAGTACTTGACACCAACTTATTTGAGAAAAAATAAGATAAAAGAATTTAAAAAAATGAAGAAACCCTAAGAATTATGTGGGAATCGATCAAGAGGAATAACTTACGAGTGAGCGGAGTACCAGAACAAGGGTGGATAACAGAAAATACAGAGAGAATTGTTGAAGATTTGTTGGCAGAAAACTTCCCTGATATCGTGAAAGATGAGAAGATACCTGCCCGAGGTGCTCATCTAACCCCACACAAGGTAGATCCCAAAAGAAAGTCACCAAGTCATATTATAATCAAACTTGCTAAAACCAAAGATAAAGAGAAAATTTCAAAAGCGGCTAGGGATAAACAAAAAGTCATCTACAAAAGAGAGTCAATAAGACTAAGCTCAGATTACTCAGCAGAAACCATGCAGACAAGAAGGCAATGGGATGACATATCTAAATCTTTGAAGGAAAAAAATTGTCAGCCAAGAATTATATACTCAGCAAAACTGTCTCTCAAATATGATGGCGAAACTAGGGCATTTTCAGATAAACAGAAGTTTAGGGAATTTTCAAAAACTAAACCAAAATTACAAAAAATACTAAAGGGAGTCCTCCGGTTAGAAATTCAATAACATCAGATAACAACCCAAGACTAGAACATGGGACAGAGCAACCAGATATCAACCCAGATAAGGAAGTCACGAAAAATAAATCAAAGCTAAAACACTGAAAATAGGGAAACAGAGATGTCAATATGTAAAAGATGACAACATTAAAACAAAAAAGAGGGACAAAAAAATGTAGTCATAGATCTTTCATATGGAGAGGAAGTCAAGGCAATAAAAAGAAATAAAAGACTGGTTTAAACTTAGAAAAACAGGGGCAAATATTACGGTAACCACAAAGGAAATTAACAATCCTACACATCAAAATAAAAAACAAGAAAAAAATCAACAACAAGGAAAAAGACGAGAAAAAAATACATTAAGGAAAACGACTTAGCACAGAAAATTAAGTGGAACAAAGAAACTATCAACAACACACAAAAAAAACCCATCAAAATGACTGCACTAAATGCATACCTATCAATAATTACACTGACAGTAAATGGATTAAATGTACCAATAAAGAGACAAGAGCGGCAGAATGGATTAAAAAAAACATGATCCATCTATATGCTGCCTACAAGAGACACACCTTAGACTTAAAGACACAAACAAACTAAAACTCAAAGGATGGAAAATATATATATCAAACAAACAACACTCAAGAAAGAGCAGAAGTGGCAACATTAATCTCTGACAAAATAGACTTTAAAGTAAAATCCACCACAAAGAATAAGGAAGGACACTATATAATGATTAAAGGGTCAATACACCAGGAGGACATAACCATAATAAATACTTACGCACCCAACGACAGGGCTCCAAAATACATAAAACAAACTCTAACAGCATTGAAAAGAGACAGACAGCTCCACAATAATACTAGCAGACTTCAATACACCACTTTTGGTGAAAGAAGCTCAATAAAGACACAGAAGATCTAAAAACTACAATCAACCAACTTGATCTCATAGACATACACAGAACACTCCACCCAACAGCAGCCAAGTATAGTTTATTTTCCAATGTACATGGAACATTCTCCAGAATAGACCACATATTAGGCCATAAAGCAAGCCTGAACAGAATCCAAAGCATCGAAATATTACAAAGCATCTTTTCTGACCATAAAGCCATAAAAGTGGAAATCAATAACAGAAAAAGCAAGGAATAAAAATCAAACACATGGAAACTGAACAATACCTTGCTCAAAAACTACTGGGTTATAGAAGAAATTAAGGATGGGATAAATAAATTCACAGAATCAAATACGAATGAAAACACATCCTACCAGAACCTTTCGGACATAGCAAAGCAGTGCTCCGAGGTCAATTTATAGCAATAAATGAATAAATGCACACATCCAAAAACAAGAAAGGCTCATAATCAAAGCATTAACCCTACAACTCGAACAAATACAAAGAGAGCAGCAAAAGAAGCCCTCAAGCACTAGAAGAAACCAAATAATAAAAATCAGAGCAGAATTAAATGAAATAGAAAATAGAAAAACAATTGAAAGAGTTACCAAGACCAAAAACTGGTTCTTTGAAAAGATCAACAAAATCGGTAAACCATTGGCCAAACTGACAAAAGCAAAACAGGAGAGGAAGCAAACAACCCGAATAAGAAATGAGATGGGCAATATCACAACAGACCCAAATGAAATTAAAACAATCATAACAGAATACTATGAAAAATTGTACTCTAACAAATTTGAAAACCTAGAGGAAATGGACAAAATTCTAGAAACTCTCTACCTACATAAATTAACACAAACAGAGGTAGAACAACTAAATAAACCTATAAGAAAAGAAGAGATTAAAAAGGTAATTTAAAAACTCTCAACAAGAAAAAGCCCTGGGCTGGACGGTTTCACTGGAGAATTCTACCAAACTTTCAGGGAAGAGTTAACACTACTACTACTAAAGGTATTTCAGAGCATACAAAAGGATGGATTACTCCCAAACTCATCCTATGAAGCCAGCATAACCCTGATACCAAAATCAGGTAAAGACATCACAAAAAAAGAAAATTACAGACTAATATTTCTCATGAACATAGATGCAAAAATCCTCAACAAATTTCTAGTCAATAGAATCCAATAACATATCAAAAAAATAATTCACCATGACCAAGTATGCAGAGATGGTTCAACATTAGAAAAACAATCAATGTAATCCATCACATAAATAAAACACAAGACAAGAAGCACATGATCTTATAACTTGATGCAGAAAAGGCATTTGACAAAGTCCAACACCCATTCATGATAACAACTCTCAACAAAATAGGAATAGAAGGGAGAGTTCTCAACATAATAAAGGGCATTTACACAACGCCAACAGTCAACATCATCCTAAATGGAGAGAGGCTGAAAACATTCCCCTTGAGAATGGGAACCAGACAAGTATGCCCTTTATCACCACTCTTATTCAACATTGTGCTGGATGTCCTAGCCAGAGCAATTAGGCTAGAAAAAGAAATAAAGCACATCCAAATTGGTAAGGAAGAAGTAAAAGTATCTCTATTTGCAGTTGATATGATCTTATACACAGAAAACCTCAAAGAATCTATATGAGAACTAGTGGAACTAATAGAAGATTTCAGCAAAGTATCAGGATACAAGATTAACATATAAAAATCAGTTGGATTCCTCTACAGCAACAAAGAGAACTTCCAAGAGGAAATCACCAAATCAATACCATTTACAATAGCCCCTAAGAAGATAAAGTACTTAGGAATAAATCTAACCAGAGACGTTAAAGATCTACATAATGAAAACTACAAGACACTACTGCAAGAAACCAAAAGAGACCTATATAAGTGGAATAACATACCTTGCTCATGAATAGGAAGACGCAACATTGTGAAAATCTCTTTTCTACCCAAGGCGATCTACAGATACAATGCGATTGCGATCCAAATTCCAACGGCATTTTTTAATGAGATGGAGAAACAAATCATCAACTTCATATGGAAAGAGACGAGGCCCTGGATAAGTAAAGCATTACTCAAGAAGAAGGACAAAGTGGGAGGCCTCACACTACCTGATTTTAGAACCTATTACATTGCCACGGTAGTCAAAACAGCCTGGTACTGGTACGACAACAGATACATAGACCAATGGAACAGAACTGAGAATCCAGACATAAATTCATCCACCTATGAGCAGCTGATATTTGACAAAGCCCCAAAGCCTGTTAATTGGGGAAAAGACAGTCTCTTTAATGAATGGTGCTGGCATAACTGGATATCTGTCTGCAAAAAACTGAAACAAGACCCATACCTCACACCATGCTCAAAAGCTAACCCAAAATGGATCAAGACCTAAATATCAAATCTAAAAAGATAAAGGTCATGGAAGACAAAATAGGGACAACGCTAGGAGCCCTAATATGTGGCATAAACAGAATACAAAATATTACTAACAACGCACAAACACCAGAAGAGAAACAAGATAACTAGGAGCTCCTAAAAATCAAATAGTTATGCTCATCAAAGACTTCACCAAAAGAGTAAAAAGACAGCCTACAGACTGGGAAAAAATTTTTGGCTACGACAAATCCGATCAGCAACTAATCTCTAAAATCTACAAGATACTGCAAAACCTCAACAACCAAAAGACAAATAATACAATTAAAAAATGGGCAAAGGATATGAACAGAGACTTTGCCAAAGAAGACATTCAGGTGGCTAACAGATACATGAGGAATTGCTCACGATCATTAGCCATTAGAGAAATGCAGATCAAAACCACAATGAGATACCATCTGACCTCAACAAGGCTAGCATTAATCCAAAAAACACAAAACAATAAATGTTGGAGAGATTGTGGAGAGACTGGAACACTTACACACTGCTGGTGAAGTTGTAAAACGGTACAACCACTTTTGAAAACGATTTGGCGCTTCCTTAAAAAACTAGAAATACAAGTACCACAGGATCCAGAAATCCCACTCCTTGGAATATATCCTAGAGAACTAAGAGCCGTCACATGAATAGATGTATGCACACTCATGTTCACTACAGCACCATTCACAATAGCAAAAAGATGGAAACAACCTAGGTGCCCATCAACAGACGAATGGATAAACAAATTATGGTATATTCACACAATGGAATGCTATGCAAGATAAAGAACAACAATGAATCTGTGAAACATCTCATAATGTGGACGAATCTGGAAGGCATTATGCTGAGTGAAATTAGTTGCAAAAGGTCAGATATTGTATGATACCACTATTACAAGAACTCTAGAAATGGTTTAAACACAGAATAAAATATTTTTTGATGATGATGAGGCTGGGGAGGGAGGGAGGGGTATTTACTAACTAGACAGTAGAGAAAAATTATCTTAGGTGAAGGGAAGGACAACACACAATGCAGGGGAAGTCAGCACAACTGGAGTAAATCAAAAGCTAAGATGTTTTCTGAATATAACCAAACATTTTGAGGGACAGAGTACCAGGGACCGGGGTCTGGGGACCATGGTTTCAGGGGACACCTAGGTCAATTGGCATAACAAAGTTTTTTAAGAAAATGTTCTGCATCCCACTTTGGTGAGTGGCTGGGGTCTTAAAAGCTAACAAGCGGCCATCTAAGACACATCAATTGGTCCCAACCCACCTGAAGCAAAGGAGAGTGAAGAACACCAAAGACACAAGGAAAATATTAGCCCAAGAGACAGAAAGGGCCACATAAACCAGAGACTCCATCAGCCTGAGACCAGAAGAACTAGATGGTGCCCAGCTATCACCAATGATCGCCCTGACAGGGAACACAACAGAGAGTCCCTGATGGAGCAGGAGAAAAGTGGGGTGCAGAACTCAAATTCTAGTAAAAAGACCAGACTTGATGGTTTGATTGAGACTGGAGGGACCTTAGAAGACGTGGCCCCTGGACTGTCTGTTAGCCCAGAACTGAAAACATTCTCAAAGCCAACTCTTTGACAACTCTTCTTCTTCAACAAAGATTAGACTGGACTATGGGACATAAAACAATACTCGTGAAGAGAGTGCTTCTTAGCTCAAATAGATACATGAGACTAAATGGACAGCTCCTGTCAAGAGGCGAGATGAGAAGGCAAAAAGGGACAGGAGCTGGTTGAATGGACACGGGAAATCCAAGGTGGAAAGGAGGAGTGTCCTGTCACATTATAGGGAGAGCAGCTAGGGTCACATAGCAATGTGTGTATAAATTTTTGTATGAGAGACTGACTTGAACTGTAAACTTTCACTTAAAGCACAATAAAAAATAAATAACTCCCATAAAAAATTGGAAACTTTCAGCAACTGTGCAACAGTGCAATACAGGGTAGTAACTTACAAGAACAATAAAAAGGAAAAAAATTAAACGTCCCTGCTTTTTTTTTACAGCCAGGAAAGATATCCAGCATAGCAGAGTGGTTATGAATGAGACTCTGGAGCCAGAAGGCCTGGTTTATAATGCCAGCTCTTACCTAACAGTTGAAAGACCTTGGACAAATTACCTAAACGATCTGTACTTCACTTTCCTCATCTATAAAATGGTGTCAATAATAGTATTTAGCTCATAGGGTTATTCTGTAGATTGAAATGACTTAATATTTACAAAGCACTTAGAACAATGCCTGGCATGAAGTAAGTGCTAATTAAGTGCTTCTGAAATAAATCACCTGAACTTATTTTGTTCATCATGGAAATAGGAATCTCGCAAACCCCATTCCGTTAATTTACAAAGAATGGTTTAAAAAGTTTCACTATGTATTTACTTTTAAGATGAACTGAGATGAACAGGAAGAAATAAAGGCAAGCAGTTTACTTGTTTTCCGTTTCTCCAGAAGGATCTATAGGTGAAAGCTATAGAGTTATAACCAGCCAGTTGACATCGAGTCAAGACCGACTCATGGTGACTCAAACTGTATCAGAGTAGAACTGTGCTCCATAGGGTTTTCAACGGCTGATTTTTTGGAAGTAGATCACCAGGCCTTTCTTCCAAGGCACCTCTAGACAGACTCAAACTGCCAACCTTTTGGTTAGCAGCTGAGTGCCTTAACCATTTGTACCACTCAGGGACTCTATTATCTGACTTAGAACCCATAGAGATTTATGAAGAGGCACATTTTAGCTCAACACAGTGAAGTGTACTCCCTTTTACTGGGTTTCTATCACATTGGATGGGAAACTGGACTAGAAACCTCTAAATCATCACACAAGCCTAATATGCCATGAATCAGTAGCTTTTTTTTTTTTAAATAGTATCGAGAGAATGTGCTTTACTAACTTGTGCGCCATGGGCACAGCACTGCACTTGATCTTTTGGTCACACAAAATCAGTATAAGACAGTCTCTCCCATCAAGGAGCCTATGATCCAGTTGAGGAGATAATCTCACACCCCAAAACTATTAGACGTAGCATACGATTAAGCTCTGAATTTACCTGCTTTATAACCACAAAGGAGCCCTGGTAGTTAAGTGTCCGGCTGCTAAGCGAAAGGTTGGCGGTTCGAACCTACTAGCTGCTCCATGGGAGAAAGATGTGGTAGTCTGCTTCTGTAAGGTTACAGCCTTGGAAACCCTGTGAGGCAGTTCTATCCTGTCCTATAGGGTCCCTATGAGTCGGATTCGACTCCATGGCAATTGGTTTTGGGTATGAGTTATAACCACAAAGTCCTAGAAAAACAGAATAAGGAGCTGTGCACTTGTAGAATACTCCCTCTTACCCAAAGGTAATACTTCTCCTTGTAAATCACAATGACTATATGTGAATGAAAGAAATAACCACTTGTTTTCCTTTAACATGAACAGGAAAGTGTTATATCTGCCAATTTCTTCCAAATGCAAAGCACTACATTGAGACCAGCATGGCCAGGAAATGAAGGAAAATGAAAAAGAATAAACTTACATATTTCTATTATGCACAAGACTCTGTGGTTTTACTGGTAGTTGAGTTGTTTAGAGAGGGACTCAAGCCGACCTGAAGCTAAGATGCATTCCCCCACATTTTTGGTTTAGTAAGAGCTTGAGTCACAGACTCACATATGGGAGGTGATGAACTATAGGCCAACGCCCTCATTTTTTTAGACAATAGGCCTATAAAGGATAAATGACTTGGTCACGGTTACAAAGAAAGTTAGTGACACAGCCAGCACCAGAGCTCAGTTCTGACAACCAGAGTTGAAAACCTTGTTCTACACTTTGGAGAAAGTTTTAAAATCAATCTCTCTCTCTTCCCTTTCTCCTCACAGTTTAACTCTTACTTTTCATGGCATGAGAAGATTTATGATCACAAGAGCTGAAGCCACTATATCGCTACTTAAAAACCATTCTGTTTATTTGAACGGGAAGTTGAAATAAATGCTTTCAAAAGTTCAGAAGAAATAGAGTAATGGCCTCCGTTTACAAAACCAACTGTAAAACTGCTGGGAACCTGCTAGAGAAGTTAATAGATAATCTTTACTATTTGATGCAAATTAGCTTTTATACCCATATAAGCATCAAAGTCCAGAAGAAAACAGGAGTTAGAATGAATGATAGAAGCTGGCAGCTAGCTGGTGGAAGAGAGACCACCCCTGGGTTTTCCAGAGAACAGAGAAAGATGCAGCCACATAGCTATGTGTGTATATTATACTGTTGGAAATCTGTGTGTGTGTGTGTGTGTGTGTGTGTGTGTGTGTGTCGGGAGAGGGGTACAATATTACTTCTGTTGACCAAAATGGAGCTAAATCTAGTGACACTACATGGCACAGTTCTTTCCTATATAGAAAGTGCCAGGGACTAATGCTTCACCTGAGACCTAAAGAAATCAGACTTTCAGTCTTTTAGCACAATTAGAACTAGCAGCAAAACCATCAACTAGGGCAATAAAAGAGAAAGCTTACAAGCAGAAAGCCTAAAGGAAGGTGTATATGGACATATGGCCCAGAACTTATTTTTTTAGAAATATTTTTATGTTTGTTGTTGTTGTGAAAAATACACGCAGAACATATGACAATTCAACAATTTCTACATGTACAGTTCAGTGACACTGATTACATTCTTCAAGTTGTGCAACCATTCTCACCTTCCTTTTCCAAATTGTTTCTCCTCTATTATCATAAACTCACTGCCCCCTAAACTTCCTGTCTAACCTGTCGAGTTGCTGTTATCAGTTTGATCCCATATAAACCCATTGCCATCGAGTCAATTCTGACTCATAGTGATGATACAGATAGTTCTTTAAAAGAGCACAATGCTCAAGGCAGACATTTTTACTAGTTAAGCTAAACAACTGTTTGGTTTAAAGAAGACTTCAGGGGATATTTTAGTTTAAGGTTTAAAGATGATCTCAGGGCAACAGTTTCAGGGGTTCATCCAGCCTGGCCCAGAGCTTCTTAATACACAAAGTATTTTAATAGGAAGAGAAAGCTTCTCCTTAAAGAAGAAACCAAAGAAAGTGTATGAAGTGATTAATAACAAAGTTTGGTGGGAGAAAGATACTTTACTATATTATGTTTATGCACTTTTGTTCCTTTAAATCTTATTAAAAAGTGTGTATCAATCTATATAATTAGTAACTGATTGAATGTCTAGACTGGCCATTTTAATAAAAAAAATTTATAGGATAAAAATTGATTCAGTCCTGTACTATATAATCCTATACACACTGTTATCCACACATGGGGAAGCCCTGATGGTTACAACTTAAAACCTAGCACCACCCGGTGGCAGCTAAAAGAATTGCAGGCATAGCCTGCATAAGGCTAGCTTTGAAAATGCAATTTAAGAAAAAATATATAATCCCATGTCATTTCAAATGTCACTGAAATAACTAAAGCTATGCCTTTACAATGACTTTTTATTCATTTTGGTGGTATATAAAATACAGATTGTTACACCTGAATCAATTGCATAGCAATTCCTATCAATGAATAAGCCTGAGAAAATGAGTGGATTTCTCATTATTAATCAAACATACTTAGAAAATGAGTGGATTTCTCATTATTAATCAAATATGCAAACATGATCTGTAATATACATCAAATTTAACAAAGGTGAAGCCATCACTATATCTAAAAACAGTTGGCTACAATTTTTTAAGTGATAAATAATGTGGCATGAGATTAAGAACATAGAAAATGGATATATGAGAAGAAATAATATTTCTTCACCAGATTTATGACAGGAAAAAGCATATTATTACCGGGAATCATCAACAGATCATATAAAATAGATACATTATTATTTATTTTAGGGTAATTTTTTTTTTTAAATCTTGCTTGGTAGACATCTTTCCAAACTACCAGTCCTCTTTTTTTGCCTTAGTAAATAGCATGTAGTAAACATAATCGAATCTTTCTCTCATTACTGAAGATATCATGTTCCCTTAAGTCAGCATTCCTGGACATCAATTCTTATTAAGGTTAATAGAAGGTGCTGGGGTTTGGCATTGACATGAATTAGTCTCAGGCCACAACCCAGCTATAATTTTTTTCTTATACTTAATCTCTGGTAAATACAAATTTTATTTTTTCCAAATGACCAAACAATAAAATTCTTGTTGACTGTGGGTTTCAGAAGTTGAGTTTTATTTAATTGATATTTCACTGTGTTTGAGAAAATATATAGGCAGCCACCAGGCAGAAGAAAAAACATGCTTCTACAATGTAAATTCAAAATGAAATCTATCTTACAGTGCTAAGCTAAAATCAAGAAAGCTTGTTTAAACAATTGCAAAAGTTGATAAAATAGTAGTAAAGAATGGAGGGACTTTCAATTTTCACATCTAGTAGAAACTCAGAAATGAGATTTAACACCCTAGAAAAACACTAATTCCATATAGTGTTTCTTTATCAGGTTATTCATGCAAATAGAAAAATCGTTAGGACCATAAATGATGAGTGGAATGGTTTTATATCAGCTGAAATTACACACACACAAAGAAGTCCTATTGTATTTGCTATCCAAATGTATTTGTTATGCTAAGCAGAGGTAAGAAGAGAATGCTTTAAAAACCATGTGAAGCAACAGACATGGCATTTTCTAAAAGCAGATGGAAGCTGGAATGCTAAAGCAGGATTAAGGAAGAAAAGGGCAGGGAAGCAATGCCGAGAGAAGGCAACTAAAACGCATTTGTTAGTGCTGAGCACATAGTAGGCTTTCAAAAGTATGTTTTAACATAAATACCGGATTCTAACATGGAGTTTATCAAAAAATGCCTGGTAAATCATAGAAAACTCTATTTAGGGTACCTCTTCTAATATATACATCTAGTATGCATTAATTTTGCCATGGTAGTGATAACTGCTTTTAAATAAAGTAGAATACGTGTGCTCATTACATTGTGAATAGTACAAAGCTGAACTCAACTTTAGAAGCTATGCTTCCAAAAAAAAAGTGTGTAGTTATTCCCTAAATGACATTTCCAGTTGTATAGCATTTTTCCCCTCTATCTATAACACAGGGTATTGTAGGCATTCACATTTACACAATACTTGAAAATCCTCATATGATAAGAGAAATGTTATTGATATTTGAAAACACTTATACCGGTAAACGGAAATCTCAGAAAAAATTGTTTTTTCATTTTTATTCTTCTGTTAGTCTATATTTCTATTCCTAAATAATGCACGAATACTTTGGGGCATATAGGATATTGAGGAGATAAAATAATTTCCCCCCTAAATACTAATACATACTGATGAAAAACATCAAAGATGCACATGCAACTAACTTTTCAATGGTGACATCAGTTCATTTCAGACTCTTCTTCAACAGACTCCCTTACACTATTATTAATAGTATTAATAAATCTCCAATCATTTTTCTTTAAAAAAGGAACACAGGATATTAATATTCTGTATTATTTTCCCCTACAAATATTCTCTATGAGCTTGGAAGTGTTTTCACAGAAAGCAGTTACCTCTTTATAATGCTGGTTCTGATCCCAAAATCATTTTCTCAACACAATTCTTGGACTGAAATAATTTTCTATTCAGACAATATCGCTAGTCCATCAGATACTACAAAAGTCCTTAAGTTCACATAAGTAACACCTCATTTATTGGAACATTGGCAGGCAATGAGAGGATCAATAAAAATAAAATTTCAAAAGATTAACATTTGTCTCTTTTAATGAATCTGGAGAGAAATCTTCCTGAAATGTTTATAAAACTTTGTTCCTACCTTAGACATCTGTAATTCTGGATCATCATTTGAAAGAACCACTAGTAATGCCTTGAAGGGCACTTTGTTAAACGGCTTCAGGTGCCTGTGTGTTCGGAATTTTCATATCAACTTTTTATAGTTTTTCTGTTCTCTCCCTCACTGGCAGCTCTCTAGTGGCTACAACTTCATTGGGCACCTGCCTCCTCTACTGACTCCCCCACAAACATACCCTTTAAATTTTCTGTGGTTTGGAAAACCACAGTCAATTTAGTAAAATGTAGCGGCCAATTGTTCTGTGTAAGATGTTGAATTATCAAACATGTTCTTTTTGTGTCTTCAAAAACAAAAGACATGGGTTCTCGAGGGCTCTCCGGGAGGGCCTTGGGGGCTTCCCTATGTGTACAGTTCAAAAGCACTAGGACCTGGCCCTTAGGTCCTGGCTATTGTAAAAGTTTTAGGGCCTCACCTTCACGAGACCTTCAGTGTCTGCTGGAAGTTAAGGTCTGGAAGTAGTATCCCAATTCCTCTCGCAGAAGCCTAGCTGACACTGAGGATACAGTCAGGGGAAAACAGTCCACGAAAGTACTGTGACAGTCACAGAGCTCCCATGGGTAGATGGCAGGGACAGGGGTAAACCTCACAATAGGCTATGAGCCACGGATGATATCCAAAGTATTAAACAACCCTGACAGCACAAGCACATATCAGTCAGGACTGATGCTGCTCTACCAGGCCTTGCCAATTTTGTTGTAGAATCCTAAGCATGTCCAGGGAGTGAGCAGTGGAAAAGGCACTCTGGGCAGCAGCTATTTACCAACCTGTCCCTGGGTGGTGCAAATAATGGAAAGGCTGGCTACTAACTGAAAGGCTGGCAGTTTGAATCTACCCCAAGGCACCTTGGAAGAAAGGCCTGGTGATCTGTTTCTGAAAGGTCACGGCCTTGAAAATCCTGTAGAGCAGTTCTACTCTATAACACATGGGGTCACCATGAGTCAGAGTTGACCTGACTGCAATGGGTTTGGATTTTGTTTTTGTTTTTAGACTAAGTATTCTAATCAGCTATATTGATGCATCCTGACTATCACACTGCGACTCTGTGCTAGGTGCTTGCTCATGCATCCCACAGGTTTGACCCCCTCGACATGTTTATATACACAATGTGAAGGAATGTACAAGAGGCTGGTTGGACTTGAATCAATGAGCAAGAGGGAGGCTTAGATTTTCCAGGGAGCCAACTAGGAGAAAGCATAGTCTGGATTCCTAGAGAGAAGCAGAGCCCTCCTAAGTCTAAATGACTAAAAGGCATGCCAATAATTTATAAATACAAGGGAACTGGTTATTACTGCTTCTGCTTACTTATCTTAGAAAAGACTCTGGAGAGTTTGTCACTGCACACATGATGATTTCTAAAGATAATTACAGTAGGTTATCAGGACTATCTGTTGGTAAATTTCTAAACCTAACTGAACTGCTTAAGCATTTTATTTAAGGAAACTTCGTCTGATTGAAAATTACTAATGACCTTACATGTGAAAGCTATTAATTAACCCATTACCTTATTGCTACTGAGGAAGTTTTCTTGGTGGGCACATTAATATGTTTACATTTAATGACAAAGATGAAATTGTAACCTAAATACAGTGATGAGGACATTTTAACAACTTGATCCACACAGGTTGAAAGAACAAAATGGACCTCCCCTGGACCCTGAACTGTGCCACACTTACTCCAGCATCTTGTCCCCCACCAGACTTCTGTTTTCTGTGCCAAACTGTCTCCCTCTCTCCTTTGTGTCATTTTCAACTCTTTTTGCTTATGCTTAATCCTGAAAATGACTAACGTTATCATCACTATTCTGGAAATAAGGGGGGTGAAACAATACAGAAAGATGAAAGGTTAACAGTAACCTGCACTAAGGCAAGAACAGTAATCACTGTTCATTTGGCATTATTCTAAATGACTTAGAAGAACTCAACTTGGCCAACTTGGAATGGTCAAGGAGAACTATACACTGCCAAAGACATTTATCAGCAATAGAAGACTGAAAGCTACCACCAAACCGTGGCGCCTGGACATCAGACTTGATGCAGCGAAGAGTGCTACAGGATGAGGCAATTCACAAGGCTGCCAAACAGAATGACATCCATGAGGTCACAAAGTATAACCCCTTTATTTCTTGGGGATTTTTAACTATATATCAAGCATTCAGAAAGTACTGATCCCTTGGGATGAATAATGTGTAAGGCACAGAGATGTTTTTATCAGGCTAACCAATAGGAGCAGAATGAAATGTCACACGTGGCCTCTCATTTCCAAGTAGAGATACTAGAGAACCCACTTGGCTTTTGGTGTGAAAAGACCCAAGGGACTATAGACTCCACGTAAGAGAAACCTTTACCTCAGTTTCCAATGATTGCAATGACATTTAAAGGTGACAGTGTATGACTGATGAAGGGCAGATTAATAAAGCATGAAAATTAAGTTGAATCAAAAAAGTAAAACTGAAAATATGTAGCTGTGTTTACTATGTACCAGACACTGTTCTTAGCACCATCACAACAATCCTGTGAAGTAGATACCATTATTGTTCACATTTTACAGATGAGGAACTGAGGCACAGAGAGATTAAGTAAATTGGTTCAAGGTCATGCAGCCAATGAATAGTAAAGCCAGGATCAAACTCAGGAGGTCTGACTTCAGAGTCCTTGCTGTCAATCCCTACTCTGTAAATCCTCTAGTGGCACAAAAGTATACAAGGATGACCTCAAACTTGTAGAATTATGACCAGGGGTTTCAGTAGAGAATCCAAGCACTTTCTATAAAACTGTCAGGTTTTATTTGAAGTTCTCTTAACATATAATATGATTTCTGGAGATGCCAAGAAATACTAACAGCTCTACTTAACTTTTATTTTCAAATGAAATATATAATTGCATTGTATTTATAGATTAGATGTCAAAATACATGAGCATTTAGTAGATATGCAAAATGCATTTTAACTTCCTTGTTACTGGGTATGTTCAAATGTAGGGGAGAATGGCCCAAATGGCATGTGCATATCAGATGTGCAAATGGACTTGATCTAGACACAGAACTATACTCAGAGTTTCGGCATCCCCTCAAACACGTCTGCCCATGTCTATCTCAGTACTTGTCACATTGTATGGGAACTTCTGCTTAGGTGTCTGCCTAACTGGATTGAATTGTGTGTCAAAAATGTGTGTCAACTTGGTTAGGACATGATTCCCAGTACTGTGTGGTTGCCCTCCATTTTGTGATTGTAATTTTCCTATGTGTTGTAAATCCTAATTTCTGTCTGTGGTTAATGAGGCAAGATTGGATTATGTTAAGGAGGATTAGGGTGGGATGTAACACCCTTGCTCAGGTCGCATCCCTCATCCAATGTAAGGGGAGTTTCCCTGGGGTGTGGCCTGCACCACCTTTTATCTTACAAGAGATAAAAGGAAAGGGAAGTGAGCAGAGAGGCGGATCTCATACTGCCAGCAGCGGAGCGCATCCTTTGGATCCAGGGTTCCTGTGCAGAGAAGCTCCTAGCCCAGGGGAAGATTGATGACAAGGACCTTACTCCAGAGCTGACATAGAGAGAAAGCCTTCCCCTGGAGCTGATGCCCTGAATTAGGACTTGTAGCCTACTAGACTGTGAGAGAATAAACTTCCCTTTGTTGAAGCCATCCACTTGTGGTATTTCTGGTATAGCAGCACTAGATGACTAAGACAAGCTTATATATATTAAGTTCTCAACAAATACTTTCTAAACCGATGGAAGTAGTGACATCTTCTACATGCAAGGCATTGTGCTAGGTGCCCAATACATAATGAACAATAAGGGAGGTGCCCCTAAAAACAGAGGTGGTCAGTGAGGGTCTTCAGGTAAGAAATCAACTTTCCCCAGAAAGATCACAGAATAACTATAACTTCAAAGCTGCTCCAATCCACTGCCTCTCTTTAAAAATACACCAACAACCCTCTCAATTTAGCTGTTATTTTACTTTTGTTGTTCTTAGATTGAAGTCAGTGAATTTTTTTAATAACAGCTTTACTGAGATCTACTTCACATACCATAACATTTCCCACTTAAAAAATGTACAATTCAGTGGTTTTTAGTATTTAAAGAGTTGTGCATCCGTCACCACAATCCATTTTAGAACACCTTCATCCCCACAAAAAGAAACCCAGTACCCTTCGGTAATCACGCCTCATTTTCGCTATTCCCCCAGCCCCAAAACCAAACTCATTGCTGTTGACTCAATTTCGACTCATAGATACCCTATAGGACAGAGTAGAATGCCCCACAGGGTTTCCAAGGAAAGGCCGGTGGATTCAAACTGCTGACCTTCTGTTTAACAGCTGAACACTTAACCACTGTGCCACCAGGGCTCTCCCCTGCCCCCCACCCCAGCCCTAGGTAAGCACTAATCTACTCCTCTATGGATTTGCCTATTCTGGACTTCTCATAAAAATAGAATCATACCTTATGTAGCCTTTTGTGTCTGACTTCTTTCACTCAGCATTATGTTTTCAAGGGGCATCCATGTCATAGCATGTATCAGAACTTCATTTCTCTTTAGGGCTGAATAATACTCCATTATATGAATATACCACATTTTGTTTATTCATTCATCTGTTGATGGATATTTGGGTTGCTTCCACTTTTGGGCTAATATGAATAAGTGAGTACAATTTTAAAATCAGCATGATGAGGAAAAAGAAGAGCATTCGGGGTAATTAAGATAATGATGTTTGTGGGCTGAATTTACAGGCAAAAAAAGTCTAGGTGACTTACTATACTCTAAAACTTGCTGAGTGTTACATCCCCAGCACCTAGGAACATGGCTGACTCACAGCATGTGGTCAGCAAAGGTATGCTGAATGACCACTAAAATGCAAAAAATAGCTGAAAGTGAGCTGGAAAGGAGAGTGGAACAGAACAGCTCTAGGGAGTCAAATAGCAGAGAAAAGCCAACCCGGGATTTAAAATGTTCGGTAGAAAAGCTCCAAGCATTCAACAGTTTACAGGAAAATCACCTGAACAACAGATTCTATAAAAATATCAGGAACTATAGTAAATGCCGCCATGACATAGCTTTTAAAAGTCTGAAACATGTAGGGTTGCTAATACTGACAATATTGTACAGAACAGACTTGCATTGCACAAGTGTATTGTTAATTGAATAATGATTTCTCCTCTCCAGTTCTAACAGTTTAAGGTTCTGTAACTTCAAATTGAACTGTAGAGCCAGCAGCATCTGGCCATTCCAGATGTTTACTTCATTTAAGCAGCACTATCATTATCCAGGGCTCAGTCCTAGGTGGCTAACACACAATGAAAGAGACAGGTAGCAAACTCAAGTTCCCAATCAAAGCTCTTTTTGTATGTTCATAAGATAGCCACTGAGACAATGGGGATTATAAGCACAGGCTTTGGAGTTAGAAGGGTAAGTGCAAGTCTTGACACAGCTGTTTACTATTACTAGCAAGAGTGTCTTTCGGCAAGCTACTTAATCTCTCTGAGCCTCAGGTTTCCCATCTGTAAAAAGGAGATAAATAATATGACCAAGCTCGCAGGTTGCTGTGAGGATTCGATGAGGTGATAGGTGTAAAGTACTTACCCCAGCACCCAGCACATAGTAAGTACTGAATAAATAGTAGCTGTTACTATTAGAAAGGGGCCCTGGTGGCACAGTGGTTAAGACCTACAGCTGTTAACCAAAAGGTTGGCAGTTCAAACCCACTAGATGCTCCTTGGAAACCCTATGTGGCAGTTTTACTTTGTCCTATGGGATCGCTACGAGTTGGAATCGACTCGACGGCAAAGAGTTTACTATTAGAAAAGAATACAAAATCACATCACCTCTTCCTGTCAGTCTTAATATTATCTTAATATTCCTTTTTTTCTCCCTATTGGATTATTCAAGAGTTAGATCTGCTCTGAAAGTAAAAACTGGCTATTGGTATTTTACTTTTTGTTTTCTATATCTAGTTTAATCTTTTTAATTTCTA
>NW_004444002.1:12143414-12166721 GCF_000243295.1 Trichechus manatus latirostris
ATATTAATAGAAAATATATTAGGTATATTTTATTTATATTTTTATTAGGGATAAGTGAAACAAGGAGCCCTGGTGGCTCAATGGTTAAGTGCTCAGCTGCTAACCAAAAGGTCTGTAGTTCGAACCCACCAAGTGGCTGCACGGGAGAAAAGACTTGGCAATCTGCTCCCATAAAGAAACCCTGTGGGGCGGTTCTACTCTGTCCTATAGAGTGGCTATGAGTTGGAATCAACTTGATGACACACAGGAACAAGAAGATAAATAAAAAGGTATGATTAACGGGTTTATTTCAGGTCAGATAGTGCACAGGAAGACACAACTGAAACAGATTCACAGCTACGACATATCTATCACACAACTGCAATCTCTGCTATAGAACGCTGCTACAATGTCTGCTGTATATAAACTGGGTATGTGTGCAGCATATGTGTTGGGGGTGACTTACGAAGTAGGATGCCCTATTATAAACTCATAATAAATATAAGGTCTTTATGTGTTTCAAACAAAAAGAAGACAAAATATCTAATATATTTTGCTGCTAAAGCAATCTCCCAAGGTCGGTGGGGATAGTGATTTCCTGGGCAAAGACTACTTTGGAAGGATGCCAGGGTTGAGACTCTGTACAAAGTGCAGAAGTCACTACCAGTATATCTGACCTTCTTTCATGTACATTTGGAGATTTTTTTTTTTTTTTTGGTATGAATTTGTGTAGCTTGTTGACTAGAGCCAGACAAATTGGCCCTCTTACCCCTACCTTTTTTTTTTTTTTTTTGCCAACTGCTGTTCACATATAAGGCTACAATTGTTAACTCGCAAATTGGAAGAATTAAATTCCTGCCAGGAAAAAAGGATATAGACCTATGGATGTCAACATGGATATACAGGAACATTGATGTGCCAGGAACTGAGGTTAAAGGTCCAAATGTAAGCTTTACCTTCTGAGACAAGTGGGAGTTCTGATGATGAACATACACAAGAAAAATCGAATAGAATTTGAATCCGAAGAAGTGAATAACTACCTCTCAAAGATGGCAAGTCCTACAAAACCAGACTTCCCCAGCTTTGACAAAGACAAGGTACTTGGCTTTCTAAAGTAAATGCTACTCTCAACTTAATGCAGCTGAGCACAGGAGGAGGCAAAAGCTTTTACTGAAAAGCCATTTTAAGGGGGTTATGTTTGGAAATACTCTCCCATTACTTACTTTTGTCTTTCTAGCTAGAATTTTTCCACTTCAAGCTCAACAAATAAGTTGTCATTTGTTCAGTATTTATTACAATATTAATCATCCCCTCTCCCAAAAAAATAAAACATAATGTAGTAAAGACTTTTGGGGAAAAGAAAACAGATTTTTCTATATATTTCCCATTTCAGTTCCTTTAATATCAATGTGTAAGACTCATTAAAAAATAATATTTCACTGAGCAAAAGGACTCTAAGAATGTGTTACTATTGACAGTAATCAAACCCAAAAGGGATATATTTGCAAATTCATTTTCTTTACTGAATCCAATAAGGAATCATAATGATACATCAGACAGCAGGCCCTAAAAGAGGAGTTGAGATCCTGTGAGGTGTAGTTAATTGGTAACATGGAACAAGGCCTTTGAAGAGTTATCAGGCTAAATAAAATAGATGAGATGCACAGACTTCCCAACTTGAATGCCAGGCTGTTCAAATCCCTCAAAACAATAGCCTTAATTTAAACCAACCATTTGAACTTGCCTTCCTTTGCAATCTTTCCAATTATCAAGCAAACAGTTGCAAATCTTTGATCACAGGCTTAATAAGCCCATGTTGTTGTTGTTGTTGTTAGGTGTTGTCAAGTCGGATCCAACTCATAGCAACCCTATGTACAACAGAACAAAACACTGTCCAGTCCTGCATCATCCTCACAATCTTTGCTATGTCTGAGCCCACTGTTGCAGCCACTGGGTTAAGCTACCTCACTGAGTGTCTTCCTCTTTTTCACTGACCTTCTACTTTACCAAGCATGATGTCTCTCTCCAGGGACTTGTCCCTCCTGATAACATGTCCAAAGTACATGAGACAAAGTCTTGCCATCCTCGCTTCTATGGAGCATTCTGGCTGTACTCCTTCCAAAATAGATATGTTCGTTCTTCTGGCAGTCCATGGTATATTCAACATTCTTTGCGAACACCATAATTCAAAGGCATCAATTCTTTTTCAGTCTTCCTTATTCACTGTCCAGCTTTCACATGCATAGGAGGTGACTGAAAACACCATGGCTTTGTTCAGGCGCACCTTAGTCTTCAAGGTGACATCTTTGCTTTTCATCACTTGAAAGAGGTCTTCTGCAGCAGATGTGCCCAATGCGATACATCATTTGATTTCTTGACTGCTGCTTCCATGGGTGTTGAATGTGGATCCAAGGAAAATGAAATCCTTGACAACTTCAATCTTTTCTCTGTTTATCATGCTGTTGCTTATTGGTCCAGTCGTGAGGATTTTTGTTTTCTTTACGTTGAAGTGTAATCCATACTGAAGGCTGTGGTCTTTGATCTTCATCAGTAAGTGCTTCAAGTCCTCTTCACTTTCAGCAAGCAAGGTTGTTTCATCTGCATATTGCAGGTTGTTAATGAGTCCTCCTCCAATCCTGCTACGGTGTTCTTCTTTATATATTGCAGGTTTTCAGATTATTTGCTCAGCATACAGGTTGAATAAGTATGATGAAAGGATACAATCCTGACACACACCTTTCCTGATTTTAAACCACGCCGTATCCACTTGTTCGAACGATTGCCTCTTGGTCTATGCACAGGTTCTGCATGAGTACAATTAAGTGTTCTGAAATTCCCATTCTTTGCAATGTTATCCATAATTTGTTGTGATCCACAGTTGAATGCCTTTGCACAGTCAATAAAACACAAGTAAATATCTTTCTGGTATTCTCTGCTTTCAGCCAAGATTCCTCTGACATCAGCAATGATATCTCTTGTTCCATGTCCTCTTCTGAATCTGGCTTGAATTTCTGGCAGTTCCCTGTTGATGTACTGCTGCAATTGTTTTTGAATTATCTTCAGAAAAAATTTTACTACAGTGACCCTATAGGACAGAGTAGAGCTGCCCCATAGGGTTTCCAAGGAGCAGCTGGTGGATTCGAACTGCCAACCTTCTGGTTAGCGGTGAAGCTCTTTAACCACTGTGCCACCAGGGCTCCTATATTATATTGTTCAACAATTTCCACATTCTTCTGGATCACTTTTCTTTGGAATGGGCACAAATATGGATCTCTTCCAATCAGTGGGCCAGGTATCTCTCTTCCAGTTTTCTTGGCATAGACAAGTGAGCACTTCCAGGCTCAATTGGTATTCCATCAATTCCTGGAGGCTTATTTTTCACCAATGCCTTCAGTGCAGCTTGGACTTCTTCCTTCAGTACCATCAGTTCTTGATCATATGCTACCTCCCGAAATGGTTGAACGTCAACTGATTCTTTTTGGTACAGTAACTCTGTGTATTCCTTCTGTCTTCTTTTGATGTTTCCTGTGTCATTCAATAATAATAAGCCTATACATGCTATTATGTCAGAGTTTGGATCTGCTTAATCTTTTTACTTAAAGAAAGTGAAAGGATGTCCTCCAATAACTTAACCCTTTTAGGACCAGAAGTATATATAGCTAGCACTTACTTTTTGTACCTCTGGGGTTTATTGGGAAGCTACTGTCCCACTGATAGTACATGCTGCCAGCAGACAGGGCCCTATATAACAGTTTGAAACAGAAAAAAATAGGTGTGTGTCACAAATTAATGTTTTTACAGGGTATTGTACAAGGTGGTACTGAATCATTGAATTTTTGGTAGGAAAAACATGAATTTTGAAAATTTTCTTTTGGTACACATATGTACCTCTGGATTCCAAGGGTAGGTTTTGTGGAATGAGGCATAAAACAAAAACCATACTACCTACCAAAATCAATGATTCAGCATGCCCTCCATTACTGAAAACACACAGTATCAACAAAAAATTAAAAGAAAAAAACAATTGGTTCGTGAAAGGGTTAAATGTAAAACCCTTTGGTTTGCTCTGTATTTAGGCTACTATAGAAATTTCCTTTCTCCAGCATAAAATGGTAAGGAAAAAATTTTAACTAGAAATCATAAACAAATTAAAAGCAAAATTCCCATAGTCATTTTAGAAATGTATTTAACAAATATTTTCCCTGAGGTGTGTGTGTGTGTGTGGGGGGGTCTTTTAATATAAATTACTGTTGATTTGTGCAGTGGGTTCTCTTGGCATGAAGAGGTCATTAAACTATGTTGGTTCTTATTGACAAAGTATTCATAAATTCTTATCAATCAGTAATATTTGCACAGAAATGTTGAAATGCAGCATTAAAAAAGCTGAAATTAAACACACACACACACATATTGGGGGATGCAGCTATAATGCAATTTAATCCTTAGAATGTGGTACTGGTTTCAACCATCAATTCCTAGGCATTTCACTTAAGAAACGTACCCACCCCACACCCCCGAACATGTGGCAAAATAAATAGTTTGGGAAATGCTGGTTGAGATAATTAGTACCTCTACATTAACTTCAAAGATTTAAGTTTTTCAACATGCAACAAAATTTGCATCATTTCCGTCTTTATAGTAAAAAGGAATTTATAGAATCTCAAAGCAGCAACACTTTCTCTTTGACTAGAAATCAACCTAGAGATAAAATTCAAGATTTAAGTTAAAGACATTTTGTACCAATAATCATCAGCTTCTCAGAGAGGAGGAAAAAATATGTTCTTCTAGAAGAAAGAATGGAGAGGGTGGGAATTGAATCTGAACCTGAGGTGCTTTTAAAATTACATGTCAAAATATGAAATCCAAGAAATACTGAAGTCGCTAGATACAACACAAATGCTGCCCCATGTTACAATTTCTAACTTTTGTGAAGGAAAGACACTGACTCCTAGTCTAAAGGCAAATCACAGGAGTAAAAGTATATCGTTGGTAGTTACATTCTAATCTTCGTTATTTGTTATGGCTTTCCCCACCCTTTCTTTCATTTTCATTGAGCCTGAGCTACAGAGAGCTGTCAGAAGTCACATTTGCACTAATTCAGTAGCACTGGCTTTCTCTGGTGCCATTTGAAAATAACCTTATCTATTATTTTGGCTAAATTCCACTGTCTTTTTTTCGGTTCAAGACTATTCCAAGTCTTTTACTACAAGCTTAATGCTGTACCTTAAGGGCAAAAATGAATAAACAGGAACCAAAATTCTGGCTCACCAGAGACTGGCAGGGATTACTTAATCACACTGCACAAATAACACTGTGCATATTGACAGAGATGCTGCGTAAGCAGGGCCTAGAGTTTCTCAAAAGAGTCATCATCACCACTTTCATTTCCCAACGTTTCATTTACTCCTCAACCCACTGTAAACTCGCTTCTGGTCTCTCAAAGATAACAAATGTCTTCCTAAAATGCCAAAAACCAGTGGCATCAATTTACATAATCCCTGTGGTATCTGTTGATAGCCCCTCTCTTCTAGAAATTTCTTAACCCTTTGCTTCTGTGACACAAGAAAAGAATTCCTCCTTACCTGCTCTCCTTGGGCTGTCTTGGCCACACCTAGGGGTGAAGAATTATCTCCTAAGGTCTCACCCTGTTATTTTCTCTATATTCTGGACAAGGATAAGGTAACTTGGTGCTAGATTTTTCTGCATGGCTGTTTCACCAGCGCTTTCACTCCACATTGTTTCAAACTCCTGACTCCCTACTCTCCATCTGTCTCTCAAGCCTCTTCTTCTGGTATTCCCTATTCTATTGCAGCACCGTCAGATAGCTGGACCAGCCTGCTGTTCTATCAGGATAGGTAGGAGACAGGAGATCAGGATAGGTAGGAGATATTGGCTTGACTGATATGGAAAGAAATGACTTCACTGCTGAAAGAGGTAAGCCATGGCTACAAGATGGTCCCTAAATGATCAAGATAATGTAACTAGACAGCAAAGAAATTACTGTGTTTGTGGTTTGTTTTGTTTTGGGGATTTGTATGTAAAAGCTGAGCAGACTTGAAGATGGGATATTTAGCCTGATAGCTATTAGATACCAAAGAGAGTACTTGCTTGACTAGAACCAAGTGTATTTTACAACCAACATAAATTATGTCATAACAAAATGAAAGCACCTAGCAGAGCATCTGGCACACAGTAATTGTTCAATAAATGTCAGCTGACTCTGAATAAACACCTATTATAGGACGTTTTTATTGCATGTGAAAATGGGGGTTCAAATTTTACTCCTATACATAAACTCTGCCTACAAATATTAAGATTGATTTAAAAGTATAATACATTCCTGGAGGTGAAGGTGGTTGTAAATGCTAGTTCTCTTGCCACCCAAGAGCTGCAAGAGCTGACCTGCCCCCCTGCCTGGGCCTGTCAGCATTAGGAAGTATTAAGGGAAATCTCCAGTCCCAAATATCTTATGTGGTTAAATTCTATACCACTATTTATACCGAAGAAGGTCCCTGGGTGGTACAAATGGTTTGTGCTCAACTACTAACCTAAAGGTTGATGATTTGAACCCACCCAGCCGCGTTGCAGAAGAAAAGCTGGTGATCTGCTTCCATAAAGATTCCAGCCAAGAAAATCCAATTCTACTCTGTAACACATGGGGGCACCTTGAGTCGGAATCGACTGGACGGCAATCGGTTATTTATACCAAGCAAACCAGAAAGAGACTCTTAACAACACAGAAGCAATGGTTGTCGATTTTGTTTTCTGACTTCCTAGTCCCTAAGTGGGTCCTGCTCTAGAAAGCTAAAAGGATGAAGTTTCAGAAATCGAGATGTATGCTTCAAAAGATTCCTTGCATAGGGAGCCAAAGGAACTCAGTTTATTTACACCTAGAAACAAACAAACTTGCCATTTCAAGAGGGTTGGTTGGTTGTTTAATCATTATCCAACATGAGAAACAATATCAGCCAGAGCTCCTCTCCTGGAGCTGAGATGATCAGACTTTTGTTTTATGGTCAATCACTGCAGGCCTCCTGAAAGTGCTTATGGTTGTAGTTCATGTGACCAAGGAGTTTTCCTCACTTCTCAGTACTGTCAACAGCAATATCAACATCTTAACTTTCTTTTAGCCAGCAGGGTTCCAAGAAAATGAGAAATGTGGTACGTCTTAGATATCTAGTGCTGCTCCAACAGAAATACCACAAGTGGATGGCTTTAACAAAGAGAAGTTTATTCTCTCACAGTCTAGTAGGCTAGAAGTACGAATTCAGGGTGTCATCTCCAGGGGAAAGCTTTCTCTCTCTGTCAGCTCTAGGTGAAGGTCCTTGTCATCAATCTTCCCCTGGCCTAGGAGTTTCTCAGCACAGGGACCTTGGATACAAAGGATGTGCTCTCCTGCTGGTTCTTAATTCTTGGTGGGAGGAGGTCCCTCTCCTCTCTGCTTGCTTCTCTCTTTTATATCTCAAAAGAAACTGACTTAAGACACAACCTAATCTTGTAGATTGAGTCCTGCCTCATTAACATAACTGCCTCTAATCTTGCCTCATTAATATCATAGAAGTAGGATTTACAACACTCAGCAAAATCACATCAGCTGACAAAATGGTGGACAATTACACAATACTGGGAATCATGGCCTAGCCAAGTTGACACACATTTTTGGGGGACATAATTCAATCCATAACACAGTATAGGGATTATCAAAGCAAAAGACTAGCAAATCCTGCATCTCTTTCTTTACTTTGTTCTTCCTTCCATTCTAGAAGAAAGTTTGCAGTCTCATTGCTTCCAGAGGAAAATTTCCACTCATAACAAACGAAATAAACTCACCTGTCAAAGGTCTTGAGTTCTGTGTATACCTTAAAGGTTCAAATGTAATTTGGAAGGTGTGTTGCACCAGGTCTCATATTTTCCAAACAGACTGAGAAAAGCTAGAGTGCTGTGTGAAATGAATGATAGCTTGGGGTTTTGTTGGCATTAATACCCCTTTTCACATAGTTTTTGCTCATCAGTATTAACTTGCCAAGTATTCCATAACAAAAAACCCAGAAGGCTAAAGTGAAAGAAGTAGCTGACACCCCAAACCAATGACTAAGTTTGTTTTCCTAAAACACACAATCAACCACATGCTTGCTGTAGCTGAAAATTCTGAATAACTCACACTCAACCCACCCACACCTTATTCAACCTACTCTATGTCACTCTGTAATCATTGTTTAAGGTAAAGTAGATGCCACATGCAAAAGTATCCTCTGGTCTTAAAATGTATGATGATTGCTTTCTAAACAACTGTAACAAACAGAATAAGAAACAGTTAAAACCCGTCACTCCCAGGATCTGGAAGTGTATGCACTTTCACCCATCAACACTTTTTAGTTTTTATCATCATGAATGCAGTAGTATTTGTAACATTTTTTTGATGATGGTGTAATTCTTTATTATGATGCTTAATTTGTTTTACATCTCATTTCATAAAATGATGGCTAATTACACCACCATCTGATGTGTAAGTCTTTTTCTGTTCTTACAAGGTTTGAATGTGAGGAGGGAGCTAAGAGCACATTTACAATCACAGAGTTTAGCTACCAACTCATTACAGCTGAGATAGTATTTTATTTTCACAATCACAGAGTTTAGCTACCAACTCATTACAGCTGAGATAGTATTTTATTTTCAGAGTAATAACTTAAGTTGAACATTTAAATATCTCTGATTAAAAGTCTAATTGTCCTTCAATTTCTCAGAGTTGGGAAATCAGCAGTGCTTTAAGGCTCTGAAGAATGTCCACCGGAAGAGACCTTTGGGAATGAAGTAAACAAGTCCACAGGAGAAAGGGATTTAAAGGTGCTGGGAGGGATCTAGGAGTGGGTGGGGGACAAGATCCTTATGATTCTACTGGAGATGCAACAAGTACTCCAGAAGGCAATATTTATCTCCCCCCATCACAATTATTTAACTCAAAGGAATGTGCACAAACTATCCAGGCTTCTAAGGATGTTTCCAATCTCCTATCAGACTTTCCTCAGTACTTAATCTTATACCTGGTCATATGAGTCAGTCTTTTTAGTACTACTTGGCTTAATTTCCATCAGTACAAACAAATGATTGGAGGTGTGTGTGTATCATTATAATAAAAAAAATTCAGTCAAAAAAAAAAAAAGATTGGAAAGGCCATGTGGCTATTGTCTTCTTTACTCGCGTAATCATTCACATCAGTAGCATAGGTGTATTTAACAGACTTTCCGTTACGACCCCCACGCACAATTTTTAAATTCATTTTAATGTGTGCCTTTGTTCACTGCAGGTTTTCTTCCCATGTATGGCAAATGTGTACACTTAGATTTATTTATGAAACAGCTTGTTTTCTTCTTTCACACATATTTTCTCTTGATATGACCATTTTCAATTTTTTTAAAAACCAAAATCAATTTTTGAGCTCCTTTTAACTTGCACTGAACTTATCCTAAAATAAGCTGGGTTTTTTTTTTCTACATTTAATTTTTTGTCCCAATTCTTTTGTCACTTGAAGAATTTCATGTGCGACTATCCCAAGATTTTGAGGTTAAAAAAAAAAAAAAAAAGACATTTTTTGGTTTCTGTTCCTTGCTAGTTTTCTTTTCTGTGTCTTGTGTTTTAGTCCTACTACTTGATAAATACATAATACTTACATCAAGTTTCCCTCCTCAGGATTACAAAACGCCTTAGACATTAAACCTTATAGTATACCTGTAGCAATATGTCTCACTTCTCAGTGTGAAAAACAGACATATAACTGTCAAGTACTTAACCAACATCCCTCAGTATGCCAGCACCAGAGCCCTCCAGCCTCCCTTGACCACGTTCCCCTCACAAAAGAGGAAAAAACATTTTTGACCCAGTTTGAAATAACATCCGCTAAAATATTGACCTTTAAACCTTTTCTGACAGCAACAAACAGTAAGAAATACACTTTACATCCTAACTCAGTACATATGTGCATAGATCTGAAAGAACAGTATCACCTAAAATGCCTAACCTTACTACAAGACACTTTCCGATATTTTCTGTCTATTCTGTTCAATTTTGTTTAAAAGAAATGGTATTCGCAATCTACTAAATTGATTTCACTATGCATTAACAAGTCGTTGACCGCCCCCCATTTGAAAACCATAAAAGAAGGAACAGATAGGCTTTTCTAAAATCACTAGGCAATGATGTTGGCCCCAAATACAGTAGGGTAAACCTTCCTTAATTTCAATGCCGCTAGTTCAGACTTTGGTAACTGAACCTGAAGCAGCCTGAAATATATTTTTGGATCACCTAAAGAAAGGGTTTGCTAAACAAAATAATAACGTCAAGAAGCTGGAAGGGGTAGTGAACCTCTTATAACAAGCTACTTCTAAGGTTTCTGGATTATTATTTATATGCAGCTATGTCACTAATTATAAGTGAGTCTTAATATTCAGGCCAATGGGACATCTACTTAGAAAAACTTTGCTTTTAGTTCAAAATATTTTATAGGTCAGAATATTGTCTTTAATCTGAACTAGCAAAATTTTAGTGTAGCCTAAAATGTTCAAAAAGTCAAAAAAAATCAAATCAGGTTTTGAAACATATCTACTTTTGTCTATCCAGTCACTTTTCTTGTTGATAAATCTGCTCAAGACACCATCTAACAACAGTAATAGTGCACAGATCTTTTGTAGAGAGTTTTAAACTTCAGAAAACCCTTTAGCTTTTGTCAACTGGTAATGACCAGTAATCCCTGGATTACTGAATATTTAAAAAGCATATAGTGACATATGCCAGACCCAAAAATGAAATGTAATATTTGGTTTGTTCTGTGTGTGACAGATTTACTCAATCCCATGAAGAAATCCAGGTATCTGCCTTCAGCAATTGCTTGTATTTTAGAGGTCCACCTCACCCCTGCCACCCCCACCAAATCTGGGAGATATGAAAGAAATGAAAATTTCAAGGTAAATGACCAAGCCACATTCTGGAGCAGAGGGTAGAAGGTGAATTATGCAACCTCTTTTTGTGAGGGAGAACCTACTAAAGACCTCAGAACAGATGTTTATCTTTCATAAACTTTTAACATTTTGGCAAATTGAAGGCTTAGGAAGCTAAGGGAGTAAAGCGCAGGCCAGGAAGTCAGGAATTCCTGGATGTGAACCCAACCTCCGTCTTATTCTGTTTTTTCTCTAAATCAACGCCAAATTCTTCACACCTCAGCTGCTTTATAGCAGGCAAGAATTATAACTGGGGACAAAGCTGTTTCCTGGGAATGTCTTGGGTTAAACGGTTAATATTACAGCCCTCAAAGGCACTTCCACAAAAGGCAAAGCATTCTTTGTGCACATTATTTAGCTTTATTACATTGTTGTTGTTAGGTGCTGTCGGGTAGGTTCCAACTCATTATATTAGAGGATCAAAATAGAATACCTGCGTCCTGCTAATCTCACCTTGAAAAGAGATCATTCTTTCCATTCCCACATTAGTGTCCACTTTAGTCATGATCAGTTATTCCATCAGTTAGAAAAATCAATCATTTGATCTTAAAGGTTTTAAAAGTAGCTGTAAAGACCTCTAAGTTGAGCATTTTCAGGAAGCTAATACTTAGCAAATTCAAGACCCTCATCTTTATTTGGTCCCTCTCCACTGGGCCATCAGCCTAAAGGAAATGCCCTTCCTGCCAAGTTCTAATTTGACAACCTATCGCATGGGAAAGTGTGAGTTGGTCTGTGTCATGAAGACAAGCTCAGTTCTTCATACCAAACAAGGCACCACATCCATACCTAGCTCTGCCCACGCTGCTGCTTTGGGCTCTTCAAAGGGCAGAATGTGGTTTCACTTTCTCCTCACTACTTCATGATAAAAGCAACCTAGGCGGCCTGGTCCCTTCATGGCCTTAAATGAATGGTCCTCTCTCCCTGGATTTGGACTGTTGGCCTTTCGAACCAGTCATTAACTGGCAGGAAATGCCCTCCTCAGCAATCACTATTGTGTAAATAGAGCCATAAACTTTCTAAGGCTCCTGCAATACTAGACCTCAAAGCTGCACGTGTAGGCGGAAAATGTTGATTGTAAAAGCACTGCCTTCCACATTAAACTCAAACCACATGATACAGTCCATAAAATATACAAAACATGCAGTCTAGTGATAGATTTATTATAGCCTTCCAGAATAAAGCAAAATATCTCGATATGGAAAAACACTGCTACTTTTGACCCAAATAGCCCCCAAACAGGAAGTTAAAAGCAAATCAGCCAGCTGTGGCCTCACTAAGTTTCAAGGAGACCAGTGCAACAGCATTTCCTGTCATTGCTTGTCACCGTTCCCGAGTGCCTCTGTCTGAACTATTTTCTTATATGGTTAAAAATATTATGGAGATTTCTTTAGGAATACACAGAAGGCAATCGGGAGGGCTATTATATGATCTAGGCTTGAAAGTGAAAAATGTAACTTTTACAAAAAAATTTTAGTACAGGTTACACACCCAGTCACTTGAACTACGTCATTTTAACAAATACAGGAATGATGGACCACGTTAGCAACAGTGTTTAGTATCGGACGTTAGATAGTGAGCTGTTTCCTGTTCATTCAGGATCAATGTTTAGAACCACCATTTTTATGCACCTGATTAGTAAGTGACGGAACTAAAGACTACAATATCCTGAGCAAAAGCTTCTAGGGTTGGCCTCTCAGACTCGCTCTCTTTCTCTCTCCCACAACATAACTAGTGCAACTTCAAAGTATGCGCATGTAAGAGAACTCTCAAAGTAAATCACATCTTAGATCCCTTTAAAAAAACCACATCTTAGATCCCTTTAAAAAAAAATCGCACTCTTCACAAAACACAAAGGTATTCGTGCCTTTTTCGAGCACTGAGAAATGCCAAGCTCTATCCCACATTTTTCCAGCCTGTCAACTTCTCAGTCACAAAAGAGCTCTGAAGAGTTTCACAGTCAGAAAGTAAAAGCACTTTGCCCTCATATTATTGTTACACTGAAGCTCTCAGTACGTCCAAATGAGTTCCCCCGCAAAACCACGTTTCTCTTGCTGAGAAAGAGGATTACTGAGTAGCAGACGGGAAGCTGGACAGTCAAAAGTCCCGCCAAAATCCAAGGTCTTTCTCAAACAAGGCCTCCCTCCCTTGAGGAGCGTGTCAATCGGAGTCCAGCCAGGGAAGACTGCAGAGCGCTTGTTGACATAGGCTCTGTCCGGGGCTGAGCCTGCTACAGGCTATCCTGAAACAGATCCCATTACATGGGCCGGCACACCCCTGCCACCCCTGAAGCCCTCAGACAGAAAACCTGACCCTACAACATGTACTATTCTTCACTTCACACTTTTGGGTGAGCTAATAAGTTTTCTCTTCATGCTGTCCAATTACTTAGGAAAAACGCTGACATATACGAGTTGGAAGTTGTGACTTTTCTCAAAATCACTTCTGTGAAGAAATACACCCTCCTTTGGGATCCTCAAGGATCACAGACAGCAAGAATTTTGAGAAACAGTAATGTGCCCTTTAACAAAATAGCACCTACTTTTCAGAGGCCAAATGCAAACTCTTGACTTGGGCACTGAGGAGAAAAGTGATGCCCAGCACTGTACCATGGGTCTTGGTGAATGGTCCAGCTCTGTATTTTTAACCGGAACTCAGAAAAACCACTATGTATGAATCCAATCTTAATAAAGCAAGCACCTTAATATTGTGTGACAATCTAATTTGCTCGCTTTGTAAAGCAAGCAACTGAGGAATTATACGATGGAATATATGCCCAAGCTAATGCTGTACAAGGTGCTTTTGTTTGGCTTTGTTTTGTTTTTCTGCGTAAAGGTCGAAGACTACAAAAGAAACGGTGAAACATGGGCTCTCTGGTTCTTTTACTTTTTCGTTTGTTTGGTTGGTTGCTTGCTTTTCTGCTAACAGGCCACCCTACCCCCAGCCTCAGCACACCTCCTTGTTTGGCTTTTCTTCATACTGCCACAGCAAAAGCTGTACCTAAAGACATATGGTCCTCTGGGCACAAAAGGTGATTGTGGTGCCATCTGAAATGGCAGTTCCTGTCCTTCTACTATGTGGACTTTGCTTTCTGGATACAGTAAAAAGAGGAATTATTCATACCTGTATCTTGGTAACTAAAAAGCTATGCAAATTCAACCTCTAAATGGGCAGTGTCTGACTAAACATGAGACCGCTCCCACTGTCCCTTTCACTTTCTAAACCATACATGGTACAAGGCATCCGAGTCATGATATTTCGTACTTTGTTCCTCTTTTACCTGGTGAAATGGTTTAAAGAACTGTTTCTACTTAAATTTGTGTTGGGGACTGGTTTCCCTGGAATGTGGAGGAGGTATACTAAATGCAACTACAGGTGACAGCAAAATAGCAACTGGGTTTCACTGCCATTCCTGGCGGTTCCCTGGACTTGGTAGGGAGTTGCTACGGTGGCCTCCAGCAAGGCACTTATCCCAGTGTTCAGTCTGTTTGTTGTTGAGTTTTTTGATGTGTGTGAATAAAAATAGAGTTAATGCTACCTAAATCATAGGAAAAGTGTTCATAAAATGCATGCACAAGTTAGGAAGACTCAACTTCCACTGTAAACCTACTATGTGCCAGACACTGGGGATATGAGATCAAGAGACTCAGTAACCTGCCTAATAAGGAGTCACTCATAGATTCAGGGAAACCTGAATAAGACTGAAGAAACCTTTCTCAAATTTCCACACCAGCTGCAGGCAACGCCAAGAAGCTCAGGATTCGAAGAATCTCATGGGGCCCATTTTAAGCCAATCTGAATGATCCAAAATTGAAAACAAGATGCAGTGGACTGTTGGTCCCTGGGATGCTCCCGTGGCCTAACGAGATCAAATAGCCTGTGGGAAGTCTCTAGTGCCAGCCCCCTATATTTTTCTTCTGCCTGTTTTTCTCAACGGATGCCCTTTCTTTCCGGGCTCTCAAAGTTCACTCACTGTGCAGGCCATCTGAAAAACCCCTGACTAAAATAAAAAACAAATCACTCCTCCTCCTCATTAGCCAACCTAATACTTACGGAAGTAGGACTCAAGAATGGACACAATATTTTAACAAGTGTGCCTAATTGATTCCTAAAGCTCTAATCAGGTTCTTTTTTTTTTTTTTTTCTTAACACTTTGTTCTCACGGCTGTGATAGAGTTCTGGGATTACTATGCTTAAGCTCCTTGAAAAGCACCACATACATACAGAGGGAGAATATATCTATACATAATATTATACTGAAATCAAGCCTCCCTTCGTTCTTGCTTCCCCTTGCATTCTGAGCAATGTAGCCTTTTTCTGCAAGTTAACTGCCTGGATTTGAACATCCAGAGCCCTGGCTCTTATGTCCAATATTTATTATACTTTATTGTGAGCCTTTTTTTTCCTTTCCTTCTTAGAATTGGAGGAATGCTGTAAAGGGAAACAGGTATTTGTCTATAATTTTCCAGGGAGAAATCAATGCTTGGCTGTATAAATTGTTCTACATCAGCCACATGTGTATGTTTGTGTGTATGTGCCCAGACAACTTGGGAGTACCCTGATTTTTCAAATAAAAATGGTAAGGTGGCTCTTCCTAGATTATATTTCCCATCAATCTTTTAAAAACACTGTCAATCAATTTAATACCAAGTAAAACTAAATAATGCATTTATATTGTCTCTTTACTAGAATGACGTGAAAGAAAATATTTTCTGATTCCTTTTAGGTCACACGCATGGCATTAACACTTGATAATGTAACTGATAACTTATTTATCCCCACTCTCAAAGTTATCTTTCCAATACTGTCATTTGGCTGTCTGGAGGCAATATATAACTATTCAAGAAGAAGAAGAAGATGCCAGGGAACCATCTGGTTTCCTTAAGATCTAAGGACTCACGTTAATGAAGATCTAACCGTTTTCTTTTTGGTCATAATTTTTGTTGATTGGTTGCAATTAAACTACCTGCCCCCAGACACAGTTAATTCTCTAAGAGAAAAAATGTCCACTTCATTTTATCTGAGGCACAGGTTTCTTTTTATTTTTGAGGTGAAAACTGTATCACACATATGGAAAGCCAGAAAAATTCCACAAAGAAACACAGCTTCTGATTTCTGTTTTCTGGACATCACATACATTTATAAGGGGGAAAAGCTACCAGTTCAATCTACTAGACATGGTTATAAGAAAACTTAACAGCATAAAAGAACCTTGATGAAGTAAAGGTGAGTGTAGCCTGGATGTTCTTTCAGACACTTGATAGTTTTAACATGCCAGTGACTATTATCTAACTTTAATTACGGGATCAAATGACTTGTCAAACATGTACCTTAATTTACTCTTGTCTGTTATGCCCCTAATCCCTGTATATTCTTTGTCTGCTATGTCCCCCATGTTTGTAGTCCTCTCATGCAACATTATTTATTTCAACACGGAAACATTCTGCCACCTTCCTGAATTCACTGCACTGTAAGTAGGATAAGTGTAAAATTTTAGGAACGAAAATCTTCATCACTTTAGGGCCTTCCCCCCACCACACACACACACAAATAAAGACAGCTGGGTGGAGAACAAAAACTGTACTTCAAACTATATTGTCAACATCTGTACAACAGCCCAGGGACGGCCACTGTTCTGCACCTGCAGCACTATACAAACCCCAAACCAAGCCCATTGCCATCGAGTCAGTTCCAACTCATACAACCCTACAGGACAGAGTAGAACTGCCCCATAGGGTTTCCGAGGCTGTAAACCTTTACAGAAGCAGACTGCCATATCTTCTTCCCACAGAGGGCTGGTGAGTTCGAACCACTGACCTTTCAATTAGCCAAGTGCTTAACCACTGCACCACCAGGGCTCCTTCTGCAGTACTGTACAGGCATTCAAAACACAAAACCTTCCTCCCACCCCAAGCTGCCATGATTGCTTTTTTATGTTGTAGAGCTGGACAGATAATACATCTACTGGTCAAAAAAGTGAATTACACAAGTGCCTGGAAGTACAATGAGAGGCAAGAAAAGCCATTGAGGCAAATAAACGCAGGCAATTAGAGGGACAGACATTCTACTCTATTTTGAATTTTTTGGTTCTTGCTAGTGCACAAAAGTGCCTTCTACTTAAATTAAAAGCTGTGCACAAAATCTGCTGCTGCATGAGTTTACAAACTATCCCCCTCCTCCCCTTTTTAAATTTAACATTACCTACTCTGTGCAAAACATTGTTTAGGTAGGGGGTAGGTGCAAGGGACCACCAAAGATACTTTGGCTCCCAGCTCATAATCATAGGTTTAATCCCCCTTAAAAATCAACTGCTGTGAAATGCCTGGAGTGGACAACTGAGGAAAACAAGATACTTTAGAATAGTCCTGGGAATCATTATGAGTGCTTAAAGCAGCAAAAGAAATTAGAGAAATGAGGCGGCTCTTACAAGCAGAGCAAAGAACACAGTCACCACTTCTAGCCCAGCACTATATCAATTCTCTCAAAAATTTTTTTTTTTACAAACTCCTTCACTTTTAATGTTTTCATACAAGGTCTCCCATCCCATCGCCCTATAAGGTAGCAGAATATTCACTGGCAAAATTTCCTCCCAATGTCTCTGATGCGAGTTTAGCATGTCTATTCTAGCCCTTTAAAGTGTTAAAAGGCAAAGATGTCACTTTGAGGACTAAGGTGAGCCTGACCCAAGCCATGGTATTTTCAATTGCCTCATATGCACGCAAAAGCTGGACAATGAATAAGGAAAACCTTATTCAAAGAATTGATGTCTTTGAATTATGGTGTTGGCAAAGAATCTTGAATATACCATGGACTGCCAGAAGAATGAACAAACCTGTCTTGAAGAAATACAGCCAGAATGCTCCTTAGAAGCAAGAATGTCAAAACTTTGTCTCACGTCCTTTGGACATGTTATCAGGAGGGACCAGTCCCTGGAGAAGGATGTCATGTTTGGTAAAGTAGAGGGTTAGGGAAAAAAAAGGAATACCCTCAAGGAGACGGACTGGCAAAGTGGCTGCAACAATGGGCTCACACATAACAACAACTGTGAGGATGGCATAGGATCGGGCAGTGTTTCGTTCTGTTGTACACGTGGTCGCTATGAGTCGGAACCAACTGGATAGCACCTAACAACAACATTCTGGCCTTAAGGTTTAGTATTTTCATTTTTTTTAAAAAAGAGGATGCATTTGGTCTGAAGTCATTCAGCAGCACGGCAGCAAATCAGGAAGTAAAGCGTATGGAGCTGGGATTTAAGTATGGAATCACTAAAAATGGGAGACGGTGCTTTATGCAAGTAGCTGTTGCTCCACCTGCACAAACTCTCCTTTCAGATGTGAAGAAATGAATTGCCCCCATGCATTTCTCTCAATTAACAACAATGTGTAAAAATGGACACCAAATTTTATTACATAAATTGTCAGCAGTTTTGACTCTTCATTCCTAGGTAGACTACAGCACCTGGGCAGGAAAACGGCACTGTGGTTTAAGAGGTGCAAAACAATTTCTTTCCCCCCTTCCCCAGACACTTGCTAACTTCAGGAGCAGGAGAGTCAGCCAGCCAAGTTTAGGAGAGGTAAGAAATGAAATGGGCAGAATAATATCAGCTGGGCTTTGAGCAAAAGACAGTTTAGGCTATGTTTAGGGAAGTTTTGATGAACATGAAGCATCCCCCAAAAGCTCGCAAAAATGAATTAGAAAAAAAAATTTTAACTTTTTTTTTTAACATTAAGGACTAGATTTGCATAGGCGAAAGAGAAAATGTGACTACCGTCAAAAACATCTGACAACTCTGATAAGCCTCCGTGTCAATACGCCTTTCATCAGCAAAAAACAAATAAAACTCGGATGAACTGTGTTAAGCCCTGATGCCTAGTCAACAGTCTGTTTTCCAACCACTCTATCAGTAATCACCCAAAGATTTATTGATTAAACCAGAAAGCCAGCATAGTGAAAAATCAGCAATCATTTCAACATTAAATCTTACAACAGTTTTCTTTTTATTGATGTTTGCCCATGGACTCTACACACGCACAGGGAGAGGCTGTGGAGATCCGTGCCCAATTTACAAACGCTAGCGATTTAACATCTAGGAGAAAAGGACTCCTCAAAAACACACTATTCTCGTTAGAGCAACGCATTCCATCCGCCCTCACTGCTCTGTCTATATATACCACTCAACAGACGGAGGTCAGAAAAACCCACAGTAGGTCTACTACCGCAATCATGAAACTTCACAAGTTAACCACGCAAATGTCAACTTTCATTACACATCTTGATTCAATTTTGTTTTCTTACCATAAAAGCTGATGTGTGTTCAAAACTAAAACTCCCTTTTTAATAGTCTCCTAAAAACTAAACTACCCTCATGTCTTCAGATCCCGGTAGTAAAAAAGCAAGCTGCCCAAATGTGTTAAACCAGGGCGGGAAGAGATACGGTTCTGCAAGAAAGCTGTGGCGCTGCTCGGGATATTGCAGGAAAACACGGAACGTGATTGTTAAAAGCATTTGCTGATCAGATGCCATGCAATAAGTTCTTCTAAATTATTTTAAAAGAGAGAGAGAAAGAAAAAGAAGGGAGGAGGAGGAGGAAAAGAAGAAAACGAGGAGGAGAAAGAAGAAAGACCAAAGCCCTAGAATCGCAACCAAGTAAGTTGCACGCTCACTTTTCCTTCCATTTGCCACTTTGAAAAAATAAAGTTTAAAAGGCATTTTATTTCGGCGGGCTTCCCAGAATGGCAGCCACTCGACAAATCCCAAGCCACCTCCAGCCTTACCTCGTGCTGCTAGCGCAAACCCAGAGGCTAAGGGGCCCTACTTTCGGCGGCGGCGGCAGGGACAGCGGCAGCGGCACATGCCATCTGTTAGCAGCAGAAGCAAAAGCAGCTCTGCGCGGGGTGGCCCCGGTACTGGGCGCGCTTCTAGCAGGGGTGTCTACTGAATGCCGCCATTTTAAAGCGAGGCTCCTGCAATCATTAGATCTCAGCAAATTAGAGTCCGCCCCACCTACAGAACTTCAGGGCTGGGACACACGCCCGGACTCCAAGGCGGCCGCTGTGGGGTAGCAAATGTCAAGCCGAGGGACACACACGCGGACTCCTTACCCAGGCGACACTCCCTCCCCGTCCCTCTGCCCCTCCCCCCCCCCCCGATTTTGCCAGCCTCCTCTGGGCCCCAGGAAAGGTTTTCTGGGCGCGACTTCCCAGGATGGCCTTCCCCACTGCAGGCCGACCGGCGGGCCAGGAGGGGACCCGGACCGTCCCCCCCCCCCCCCCCCACCCCCGTGCTCTTGGTTCAGTCCACTCCGAGCTCCCCGCGGGCTCCCGGGCGGGCCGGCGGGCGTGGGGCTCTGCCGGCCAGCCGCTGTCATGGCAACGCCGGCCCAGCCCCGCTAGGCGAGCGGGAGCCGCGCCCGCAACTCGGGCCGCTGCCCTCCACGAATTGGCCCCTCGCGGAGCGCGCTGACCTCCGACGCCGGTTCACCGCGAGGGGCGTTCGGCCGGCCAAACGGCCACTGCCGGGCCACTGGGCCGCGCCCTGCCTGGCCAGGTACGCGGCGCACCCGCACCGCCAACCTCACCTGGCTCGAGCGCGCCGCTCCAGCCGGACTCGGGCCGGTGCTGCCCCGGCGCCCGCGCGCGCCTGGCGACTCTCTGGCCGCCGCTTCCCTCTCGCTGCTCCCAAAGAGCGCCAAAAAGTCGCGCTCCGAATCCCGCTCCAGAGTGCGGGCACTTTCCCCCTGTCCGGCGCTGTTAGGTCTCAAATCCGTCTTTGTGTGGTTCGTTCATTCGTTCATTCGGGCACCGGGCTCCAAGAGCGCAGCGCGGGATTTATTCTCAGGGGGTGTGGCTCCTCGCCCCCAAAGCTGGTGGCCCAGCCCCTGCCGCAGCTGCCCTTTGTCATTTTATTATTAAGGGGGGCGAGGGGGAGCGGGTCATAATATTCAGGTTTCACAAAAGAGAAAAGAGAGTAGGCACACATTCCGGGGAGGGGATGGGGAGGCAGGAAAGTTTCTGTAGCTTCAGGAACTGAAGTGCCAGAGACATGCAATGGGGTTCAAAGCTGCACGCTTCTACTCACTTCAGATACAGGTGAAGTGACATAGGTAATTTCTAACGTGTCCTTAGTCAATAAATACATCGACTCACTGCAGGAAGAAAAAAAAAAACTCACCAGCTGCCTTCCTGGGTCCGCTCTCTTCTACAAATTCCCCTATCATTGATTTTCCTCGAAGAACTTCTCTCTGAAGTGTTGGTCAGTGCAGTGGAGTTTGAAGGATAGGAGGAGTCTTGAGGTATGGTTCCCGATACTGTCGAATGGCAACTGGACAAAACAAATGCAATTTTGTATTTTGATTTAAAAGAGTGCATCTGGACAGCTAAATTACAAGTTTTAATTTAATGCACGTGTAAGAGGAACACCAGCTGGCCCTTAATTGGAACTCCACAATAATAAACGCGTACTTTTTATTTAATTTTACGAGGACAATTGTAGTTGGTAACACATGCATATGCAGAAACGTTGGTGATAAGCTCATAGCAATTCATAGGCAGCTTTCCTGCCAGGAACGGCTTCACTGGAGGATAGAGTGTTACCTGCTCTGCAAAAACGTTGCAGGAGATATTTAAGCAGCACTTAGGTCGAGGAGTGGAGTGAATTCTCAAGCTAATTACACTTTTTAATTCTGCTGGACTGATCCAAATAGAATTCTCCAGCTAATTTTAGGCAAGAAATCAATCTCTGTTTGTTAAATGCAAGATAACAGGAGCAGGATCATAACGGTTGGGAGGAGAAAACTGGGCACAGACTTCTCTTCACATGATTGAGAAAACCCCCAATGGCATTTTGCAAGAATTGTGCAAGTCATGAGGACAAGTGCAGGGGCAGTGTCTGATATTTTGTAATAATGAGTAGAATCGTAGCATAGTCAAACAAAGGGCAGAAGTTTCTAAGTATCTGAAATAAAGGAAAAAAGAAAGACTGATTCTTACCCACCCCTCCCCACCTCCCTTCAAACTTGCTAAATTACCTGCACAACTCTAAAAGTCAAATTCATCTCACATATAGGAAGTGGCTTTGGCAGTCTGGGAACTACCACAACTAAAAGTAGGTGTTGTCTACCACAACAGGCTGCAAAGAAGGGCAAGGCTGAATTATATAACTTTATTTATTTTTTTTTTTCAATTATATAACTTTATACCCAATGATCTAACAAATGAGGAACTGTTATCACAGCGAGTCAACAAAGGAGTCTTTATACTACCTATAACTTGGGTCAACACCAGTTCTCTTACCTCTGTCCACCATTGCAAGCCACTTCTGTGGAACACCAAAGGTTTGCCTAATCCCATACAAACTGACTCCATTTTATTGTTACTGAATTACTGAGAAAATGGTTTCATCATTAATTTAATGTCATAAATAGGTAATTTTGCTAGTTCTTTGGATATATATCTTCAACATTGTCTCTTGCTTAAAATTTCTGGTCAGTTAAAACTGTAAATGGGACTTTATTATTCTCCCTTCTCTATACGGAGGCAAGAGCAACCTTATAACCACATTTTAGCCTGGTAAACTGTTCTCTTTTTATCCAGGGTGGTATGACTCCACGAATGAATCTAGGCAAATTTTTCCTGACACCAAGTCACTAGGGACTGTTTTCAAAGGTGGTAGGAAATTGCTGTTTCCTCCCCTCAAACATTTTAAAAGGGCCCATTTGCTCTGTGGGGTGCACTTACCTTGGAATTACTTTCTACTTAGAGTGGTTAGAGCTCGCCCATATTTTTTTTCTTGTTCTTCCCCCTTAAGCATGATTGGAGGCATGACCCAGGAAAAATACAGTTGTGTATTGACTTATATACTAGATGAGTTCTTAAAATAATGCATGTACATACATTACAGTGGCTGAATACCTACACCTGTCCCCCCATTGCATTTTGGAATAGTCTCAGAACCACTCTTCTTTATTTCTGATGAATCTTCAAAGAATTTGACATTTCAGTCCTGTCCCTCTCCCCCAGCCAGTCAAATCGACGTGTGTAAGCAAACATATAAACATACCTAGGGAACATGCTCCCTGTCCTCTATGTATTCATGCTTGAAGAGACACTTGCACATAAAAATGTAAGGCTAAGACTCTTGGTGAGGATGTAGCAGCCTCTCAAGTAACATGTTCTTCTAATATAATTAACTTTGACCAATGCAGGAAAGAATTCTAAAAGTTATGTAATGGCTTAGCAACAAAAGGATTATTGTGATCCACAACCAAATAAATATTGCTTTTTTTTTTTTCTGGATGAAATTTTTTTTTAATTTATTTATTTCTTTTATTTTTTATTTTATT
>NW_004444002.1:12173769-12205231 GCF_000243295.1 Trichechus manatus latirostris
CCAGGCATTCAGGGAACAGAAAGAGAAGGAAGATATAGAGAGACGAGAAACTGAGCAATGAAGGAAGACAAAAAGGGAAAAAGAGGGAAAGAAAAGAAAACAAATTTATAAAAAACAAAATCCCCCTAAAAAACAGAAAAAAAGAAAAACCAACGACAAAAGAAATGCCTTCAGGGATCCCTCTGCACATCTGTGCAAGCCAAGGGGAACTCTCCTTGTCACGCAGCACCGCCTGGCCAGGAAGGGCTCCCAACTCAAGAAAAGGAAAAGAAAACAAACAAACAATTCAAAACAAATAAACAAACAAAAGCCCCAGGATCCCACCAGCCCAGCAGCCCAGACCCGGCAGCAGCTCCACACTCGAACGGAGCTCCACAGCCCCTCAGGAAGAAGCAAAGATGGCGCACGGTGCCAGGTATTTGACCAAAAGGAGGGGGAGGTGGTGAGAGGTAAGGAAGAAATCAAAGGAAGCAGAAAAAAAAGCAACACTAGCAGCCAACAAATGGCACTCAGAGAGTCAGCTAGTGCGGGCTGGTGTTTCTCGGACAAGAGACTGTGTCCGCGGGAAGCTGAGGAGGTCGAGTGTGGGTGAAGAAGTGTAGGGAGTGGGAAAGCATATATCACAAATTACCGGAGCTCTGCAGCCCCTCAGGAAGAAGCAAAGATGCCTCACGGAGCCAGGTATTTGAGCGAAAAGTGGGGGGAGGTGGTTACAGGTAAGGAAGAAATCAAAAGAAGCGGGAAAAAGCAACACCAGCAGCCAACAAATGGCACTCAGAGAGCCGGCCCGTTCGGGTGTATGGAATCCAAGCAGCCGGTGTTTCCCGGTCAAGAGACTGTGGCCGTGGGAAACAGAGGAGGCCGAGTCAGGGTGAAGAAGGGTGGGGGGTGGGAAAGCGTATATCGCAAATTACCAGTTGTTTTGTCTCCCGCTGTACACTCGGTGAGGCTGCTTTCTCGTACCCCCTGTTTGCTGGTCTCCAATAGGAGTCCAAGATGGTGGATCCGTGCTGCGTTAGCTAGTAGGGGACCTCTGCGTGAATCTTTCCTCACTCTCCGTTCTCTGTCAGTTTTCTCCCTCCATTTGGTGCTTGGCTGAGTTCTTTATCTCTTCATTTGATGTTTTAGGGTTTCAGGATTGTTGTATTCTCTGTTCGGCTGTTTTTCAGATCTTTGCTGTGGAGGGATGGTGTGGTGCTTCTGCCTAGAGCGCCATTTTGCCGGAACTCCTGCTGTGTTTTTAAAGACGCTGGATAGGTGAAAAGTTAAACTCTCTCATGTAGCCATGCACTATGACTTTTTAAATTTTCAGTATATTCTATCAGAATCATCCTTTTATTCCTCTGCTAATACACATAACTTATTTAATATTCTTTTAGAAGATAGTGTATACTACTGGGCATATGGGCAGGGCCATGTTGTAAACAAAGGGTGAAGAATCTTCCTCCTGGTTTGAACCTGTGGAATTCATTTTACCAGCCTATTTCCAAGTACCACTTGTTACTGCTATGTTCTAGCTATGGTTTCACAGGATACAAACTAGTTGTGGTAGTTCCGTACTGAAGAAGCTTCTGGTGAGTTAAAGGTGGCTGAATATTTATTCATACCTGAAAAGCTTTTTTTATTCAAAGTTGGGAGTTCTGGGGTTGGGAGTTCACACAAGGGTCCCAACTAAATGAACAGGAATAAAAAGGCAGAATCTGGTTATTAAAAAGATTCAGACAATCAAAATAAGTGTTGGCTTCCAAGGCAACTCCATTGTAAAATGATGCAGGCTGTATTTCTTACAGAAGGCAAGATAAGGCAATCCAGTAACTAGCTGAATGCCAAAATAGTTTTAAGCATGGATAATAAATTGATCAACAATTCTCAGGTTACACAGACAAATTCTGAAACTTGGGTTTTTTTTTTCTCTTTCACGTGGACAAAATTATCAGAATTATATGGACATAGTCTAATAAATACAGAAGAACACAGGGAAAATATTAAAGAACCACATGTTCCAAAACACATCTGGGCCTGATGCATTTATCAGAGGATATTTTTTCCCCAAGCTTTTGAAGAATATATTATACAAGTTATCCTTGAGTATTGAAAAGTATGGTATATTTCTTACAATTATCCTCTGAGGGAAACGTGGTAAGAATGATGCATGTAAAAATGATACGAAGAAGGTAAGAATAATACAAAAGGTAAGAATGATGTAAAAAATAAAAGCATGGACTATTCTCACTGAGGTGCAGGATAGTTATAACAGCAACCATTTAATGTGGAACCACTCAGTGCCAGGTAGTGTACTAAGCACTTTCACACATTATTTCATTTAATCCTCACAACAAACAATCCCTTTAAAGTAAGCGCTAGTATGTCCCCACGTGACAAACAAGGAAAGTGAGGCTTGTCCAGAATAACAAAGTAATATAGCTATTAAGTGGCAGATAAGCATTCAAAGTCGGTTCTCTCTGATGTCAGGGCCCATTTTCTAACTACTACACCGCCCTGAATAAAGATATTATAGGGTCCAGTTGGTTTTGAACTTGCTCCTTCTTCTTTTTTTTGATTTTTATACATTTTATATGAGGACCACTTTGGAAACAAGCCTATTTTCTCCAGTCGGTTTCAACGAATAGATGTACTGTGTCACATGCTACACTGGTTCTGGGTGAGAATTTTCTAATAAACCTTTTCTAATACTAAAACTGCTTCCTTTTCATATCAGCCAAAGGTCCACTCCAAGCTGAAAGAAGAGGAAGCTGGATTAGCCCTGAGTTTCTTGGGGGAAGCATGTTCAAGTCAGCATGTTTCCCCTTGCAAGGAGGTGGGCTAAGGGGACAAGTTCTAGCCCCCAAATAAATGATTAATGAGCAACAGGCATGCTGTCCCATCCTTGTGAGGCCTGCCCTTACAAAGGAGCTTCACCCTTAACCCACAGGGACTTTCCAACGTGCCTCCCTCTTTCCTGGACTAGGATAGAGAGGGTGGACTGTGAGTTTCGTGATGTTTGCGGGAATGGCAGTTGTTGACTCCGCAGAGTAGAGCCTCGACCCTCCCTCTACCACCAGCGGTAGTGGGCCAGGGCGTGGCTGGCCTCGGCCATCTTGTGCATGTCGTGTTTCCTCTTGATCACCGGGCCCTGGTTGTGGAAAGCCTGTAGCAGCTCATGCGACAGCTTCTCCTGCAAGAGCGTCCACCAGTGTTTCTTCTCCCAGCATTCGGTAATTATCCACTTCGTGGCCAGGAAGTGGCGACGCAGGTCGGCTACGGGCACAGAGACCTGGTAGAAGTGGCCACCCTTGAGGATGGGTACCAGATCAATCACAGGCTCACAATTTTTGAGAGCCTGGTGGAAGATGGTGTAAGGATTGTGTTCAATGGTTGCCTGTTCGTCTGCAGAAGCAGCATAGTACTTCTCAAACTGCTTCCTTTTCACAGTTTCCAGGGTCTGTATCATGAGGTTCCTGGCCAGCACTTTGTTTCCTCCTTTCATCATCATGTTAATGAATTTACTGATCACTGGGTCTTCAAACACAGAGCTTGTTTTTGTCGCTGGGGCAGCTTTAATGAGCTGAGTCTTCCTGAGCTCCCGCTCATACTTTTCCTCCTTCAATCAGTTTGGTCACAGGCTTGCGGTAACAGTCCTTGTCAATCTGGAGATCCTGGTACTCAGGGCCATAGCGGCTCCACCTCACCTGGGTTAGCCCTGGAAGCCGCAGAACAACACCCCGCCACCCAGGGCCAGGCTCAACCACCCCCACACAGCCTTCACCGAGGGGGCTGCCATCTTGGCTCGTCTGAACTTGCTCCTTCTAGTATACCACACTGCCTCTCTTGATGTGAACATTTTAAACAAAATGCTACCAATAAAATACAGAAATGTATTAAAATAATTTTAAGCCTTAATCAAGTATTATTTGTCCCAGGAATATAAAGATGATTTAAATACAAAATATTAATATTATTGAAAAATATATGCTCATTCCAGTAAATGCCAAAAAGGACATTCTGCATGTATTATTAAAATCCAACTATTTCTGGTTAACATCTTTTTAATACGGGAATAGTGAACTACCATTTTAACATGATAAAGAGTGTATATTCAAAAAACAAAGACTTGATCTACTACCAAATGGAAAAACAAAGTCAATTTCTATAAAAACTGGAACAAAATAAAGGAGCTTTAAATAATTTATATGTTTAGTGTTTATGAGAAATTCTTGTTTGTGAATAAGGTATGGAAATAAATTAGAAGTAAATTTTGGTAGGGAAGAAATAAAAATAGAAGATTTATAGATAACATTATTATATACCTAGAAAATCCACGGAATTATCCAAGAGAGAATAGAGATAACTAGAGTTCAGCAAAAAGTCATAAAACACAAGATGAAGTCTTTGAAAGCCAATAAAATACCTATTAATAAAGCAATAAAAAGGAGAAAAAATAATACATATACAATAAGGCAAAAACATTACAATATTTGGAAATAAGTCAACACGCACAAGAGTTGTGAGACAAAGAAATAATATAAAACCTAAATGGCAAAAATAAACACAAATTGGAATAAATGGAAAGTAATACCATCTTTCTGAATGGGAAGACTAATAGTGTGAAGATTTATAGATGTAGACGATTCTGATGAAGATATCGATTATCTCTAAAATGACACAAAATTAACTTGGAGTAACAATTACACGTCACTATCCTAGAGAAACAAAAGTCTAAAAGGGCTCTCAAATATTAGAATGTGTTATAAGTTATCACTAGTAGAGGATCAGCAAAAACGAGGGAAATCCTCCATGAGATGGATTGACGTGGTGGCTGCAACAATGGCTCAAACATACCAAAGATTGTAAGAATGGCACAGGACCGGGCAAAGTGTTGTTCTGTTATACACCGGGTCGCCATGAGTCGGAGCCAAATGGTTGGAAACTACCAACAACAGTTAAAATGAAAGAATTCTGGTGCCAATCAGAAATATGGACTAGTAAACAAGATAGTGGGACCAGAAAAAGGCCCTAGTAAGTTTAAGATTGAATGCTTGATGAACAAATCATAACAAAATAAAGACAACACTCATTATTTAATAAATTCACCTGGGATCATAAATATAGAGAGAAATTAACATAAGCCTTTATCTCTTATCATACAATATGATTCTTTCTACTTGAACTGAAAAGTTAAATAGTTAAAGAAATACCAAAAGAACTAGAAGGAACAGACGAGAATATTTAACTCAACTGTGGGGATTAACTACCACTTGTCTGTCAGTTTGTCGTACTGTGGTGGCTACTGTGTCACTGTGATGCTGAAAGCTATGTCACCGGTATTTCAAACACCAGCAGGGACACCCATGGTGTCAGGGACGGATTACCTAATAAGCAAGGTAAGTACGGGCTTGCTTGTGCTTACTAATCTGTAGTGCACAATGTGAAATTGTGCACTACAGATTAGTAAGTAAACACAATTAAGCCCGTGCTTACCTTGCTTACTGTAAGCCTGTGCATACCTTGCTTACTGGTTAATCCGCACCTGCATGGTGGACAGGTTTCAGCAGGGCTTCCAGACTAACAGAGGCTGGGAAGAAGGACCTGGCCGTCAACTTCTGAAAAAATTGGCCAGTGAAAACTTTATGAATAGCAGTGGAACATTGTCTGATATAGTACCAGAAGAGGAGCCCCTCAGGTTGGAAGACACTGAAAATATGACCGGGGAAGAGCTGTCTCCTCAAAGTAGAATCAGCCTTAATGACGTGGATGGAGTCAAGTTTTCGGGACCTTCATTTACTGATGTAGCATGACTCAAAATGAGAAGAAACAGCTGCAAACATGCGTTAATAATCAGAAAGTGGAATGTATGAAGTATGAATCAAGGAAAATTGGAAGCTGTCAGAAATGAAATGGAGAGTGGCCATCTAAGATACAACTAGCTATTGGTCTCTTCCCTCTGGAGCAAAGAAGAGTGAAGAAAACCAAAGACTCAGGGAGTAATTAGTCTGAAGGACTAATGGACCACATAAACCACAGCCTACATGACCCCAAGACCAGAAGAACTAGATGGTGCATGGCTACAACTACCAACCTCTGACTGGGTAGCAGAGGAACGGGAGAAAAATTGTAAAACAAATGATCAAATTCACAAAAAAGACCAGACTTAATGATCTGATGGAGACTGGAGGAATCCCCGAGACTATAGCCCTGAGACACCCTTCTGAACTGGAACTGAAGCCATTCCCAGAGGCCACCTTTCAGCCAAACCATAGACAGGCCCATAAAACCAAAAAAAACCCGTTGCCATCAAGTTGATTCTGACTCATAGAGACCCTATAGGACAGGGGAGAACTGCCCCATAGAGTTTCCAAAGAGAAGCTGGTTGATTCAAAGTGCCGACCTTTTGGTTAGCAGCCAAGCTCTTAACCATTGCACTACCAGGGCTCCAACGGGCCCATAAAATAAACAATAACACTGAGAGGAACATGCCACTTAGAACAATGAATTATACGAGATCAAAAGGGCAACATTTGCCCAAAAGCAGAGAGGAGAAGGCAGGAAGGGGTAGAAAATCTGGACGAAAGGAAACGGGCAACATAGGATGGAAATAGGGAGAGTGCTGACACATTGTGGGGAATGAAACCAATGTCATGGAACACATTATGTACAAACTATTGAATGGGAAACTAATTTGCTCTGTAAACTTTCACCTAACACACAAAAAAAAAATTTTTTTAATGAAATGGAATGCTTGAAGATTGATATCTTAGGCATTAGTGAGCTGAAATGGCCTGGTATTGGCCATTTTGAATTGGACAATCTTATAGCCTACTATGCTGGAAATGACAAATTGAAGAGGAATGGCATTACATTCATCATCAAAAGGAACGTTTGAAGATCTATTCTAAAATATAATGATGTCAGTGATAGAATAATATCCATACGCCTACAAGGAAGACCAGTTACTACCACTATTATTCAAATTTACAAATGAATCACTAATGCAAAGATGAAGAAATTGGAGATCTTTACCAACTTCTGCAGTCTAAAATTGATCAAACATTCAATCAAGATGCATTGATAATTACTGATGTCTGAAATTGATCAAACATGCAATCAAGATGCATTGATAATTACTGGTGATTGGAATGCGAAAGTAGGAAACAAAGAAGAAAGATTGGTAGTTGGAAAATATGGCCTTGTTGATACAAGGGACTCTGGAAATAGCATGATAGAATTTTGAAAGACCAATGACTTATTCAAAGGAAACACCTATTTTCACAACATAAATGACGTATATAAACTTGGACCTTGCCAGATGGAATACATAGAAATCAAATCGAATACATCTGTGGAAACAGATGATGGAGAAGCTCAATATCATCAGTCAGAACAAGGCCAGGGACTGACTGCAGAACAGACCATCAATTGCTCCTATGCAAGTTCAAGTTGAACCTGAACAAAATTAAAACAAGTCCATGAGAGCCAAAGTATGACCTTGAGTATATCTCACCTGAATTTAGACACCGTCTCAAGAATGGATTTGACTCATTAAACACTAATGACTGAAGACCAGACATGTTGTGGTATAACATCAATGTCATCATATATGAATAAAGCAAAAGGTTATTTAAAAGACGGAAAATACCAAGATGGATGTCAGAAGAGGATCTGAAACTTGCTGTTGAACACAGAGTAGCTAAAGTGAATGGAAGAAATGATCACATAAAAGAGCAGAACAGAAGATTTCAAAGGGCAGGTAAAGAAGATAAAGTATTACAATGAAATGTGCAAAGACTGGAGTTAGAAAACAATAAGGGAAGAACACGCTCGACATTTCTCAGGCTGAAAGAACTGAAGAAAAAATTCAAGCCTCAAGTTACAATATCGAAGGATTCTATGGGCAAAATATTGAACAACGCAGAAAGCATCAAAAGAAGATGGAAGAAATATAGAGTCACTGTATCAAAAAGAATTGGTCGACGTTCAACCATTTCAGGAGGTAGCATATGATCAAGAACCAATGGTACTGAACGAAGAAGTCCAGGCTGCGCTGAAGGCATTGGGGAAAAACAAGGCTCTGGGAATTGACGGAATACCAATTTAGATGTTTCAACAAATGGATACAGCACTGGAAGTGCTCACTCGTCTATGCCAAGAAATTTGGAAGACAGCTACCTGGCCAACCAACTGGAAGAGATCCATATTTATGCCTATTCCCAAGAAAGGTGATCCAAACAAATGTGGAAATTATCAAACAATATCATTAATATCACATGTAAGTAAAATTTTGCTAAAGATCATTCAAAAGGGGCTGCAGCAGTATATCAACAGGGAACTGCCAGAAATTCAAGTCGGATTCAAAAGAGGATGTGGAACCAGGGATATCATTGCTGCTATCAGATGGATCCTGGCTAAAAGCAGAGGATACCAGAGAGATGTTTACCTGTGTTTTATTGACTATGCAAAGGCATTCGACTGTGTGGATCACAACAAATTATTAGATAACATTGCAAACAATGGGAATTCAAGAACCCTTAATTGTGCTCGCATAGAACCTGTACATAGACCAAGAGGCAGTTGTTTAAACAGAACAAGGGGATACTGAGTGGTTTAAAGTCAGGAAAGGTGTGCGTCGGGGTTGTATCCTTTCACCATACTTACACAATCTGTATGCTGAGCAAATAATCCAAGAACCCAGACTATATGAAGAAGAATATGGCATCAGAATTGGAGGAAGACTCATTAACAACCTGCGATAAGCAAATGACACAACCTTGCTTGCTGAAAGTGAAGAGGACTTGAAGCACTTACTGATGAAGATCAAAGACCACAGCCTTCAGTATGGATTACACCTCAACATAAAGAAAACAAAAATCCTCACAACTGGCCCAATAAGCAACATCATGATAAATGGAGAAAAGACTGACATTGTCAAAGATTTCATTTTACTTAGATTCACTATCAACACCCATAAAAGCAGCAGTCAAGAAATCAAAAAACGTATTGCATTGGGCAAATCTGTTGCAAAAGACCTCTTTAAAGTGTTAAAAAGCAAAGATGTCACCTTGAGGCCTAAGGTGCACCTGACCCAAGCCATGGTATTTTCATTGCCTCATATGCATGTGAAATCTGGACAATGAATAAGGAAGACCAAAAAAGAATTGATGCCTTTGAATTATGGTGTTGATGAAGAATCTTGAATATACCATGGACTGCCAGAAGAACGAACAAATCTGTCTTGGAAGAAGTACAACCTGAATCTCCTTAGAAGGGAGGATGGCAAGACTTTGTCTTGTGTACTTTGGACATGTTATCAAGAGAGACCAGTCCCTGGAGAAGGACATCATGCTTGGTAAAATAGAGGATCAACAAAAAATAGGAAGATCCTCAATGAGATGGATTGACACAGTGGCTGCAACAGTGGGCTCAAACAGCAACAATTTTGAGGATGGTGCAGGACCAGGCAGTGTTTCGTTCTGTTGTACATATGGTGACTATGAGTTGGAACCAACTCGATGACACCTAACAACAACTACAAAGTGTTAAAAAGCAAAGATGTCACTTTGAGGACTAAGGTGTGCCTGACTAAAGCCATGATATTTTCAGTTGCCTCATAAGCATGCGGAAGCTGGCTAATGAATAAGGAAGTGTTTTGTTCTGTTGTAAATAGAGTCACTATGAATCAGAACCCATTCGAATAATTAGTATTGGCTAATTAGTATCAACTAATTAGTAACGCCCCCATGCAACATTGTGACATAATAATTACCATCTCTTGAATTTTAAATAATAATTATTTAAAAAATAATATAATAATAAAAATAATTTTAATTATTTATGCACCAAGGCCAAATCAAAAGTTTCTTTGAGGCCCTAAACTATGTCAAGTGGAAAACGTTCTATAACATATACTAATTAGGATCGACTAATTAGTTATGGCTTGATACTAATTAAAATCCTTTCATGCCCCGTGGTGCGTATAGTGACCGTGAACTTTTTCAGCCTCTGGGATTTATTGGGAAGGTGCTGTACCATCGACATTGAGTGCTGTTACAAGGCAAGGGCCTTTATGACTGTTTGAAACTGAAGAAATGGGCAAGTACCACAAATTACTGTTTTTACAGGGTATCATATGAGTTGTCTGAATTTTTGGTAGGAAAAATAGAAATTTTGAAAATATTTATTTGTTATACATATGTACCAATAGACCCCAGTGGGGACTCGGGTATAATCAGTGGTACTTCATATGTACCGCTAAACACTTAGGGTAGTGTCATAGGCTGGGTTCTCTAGAGAAGCAAAACCAGTAAAGTGTATAAATATATATATAGAGAGAGATTATATCAAGGAAACAGCTCACGTGATTGTAGAGGCTAGAAGGTGCCAAGTCCGTGGATCAGGGTAGAGGCCTCTCCCAAGTCACACAGCTGCAGAAGCTGGCAAGCCCAAGATCGGAAGGTCGGAGAGCAGGGCTCCCACTCACAGGCTGTGCAGATCGATGAATCCCAGGTTCCGCAGATAAGCTGACAGCTCAAGTCCCAAGAACGGGAGATGAGACGACAGGAAGCAGCCGCAGGATCCAGAGAGAGCAAAAAGCCAGAACATCTGCTTATATACAGATGCGGGCCACACCCCCAAGGAGAATCCCTTTCATCTGATTGGCTACTCACAGTATATTCAATCACGGGAGTGATTACATTAAAACACGGAGAATCATGGCCCAGCCAAGTTGACACACAATCTTAACCATCACAGGTAGGCTTGTGGGAGGGGGTAAGAAAAAAATACTACCTACCAAAATTCAGACACACTCAATGATTCAGCATACTTCCATTAATAAAAACACATGGTATCAACAAAAAATTCAAAGCAGAAAATAATTGGCTCACCAAAGGGTTAAAATGCCAAAAATAAAGGCACTTTACAAAACCCAATACTATACAGGCTCTGAAAGAACTAGGACTCATTCAAGTTGTTGATGGTATTGCAAACTGTGTCAAGAATCATAAAAATATTCATAGCCCTTGTATCAGGGATCCCAATCCTAAGGAGATAACAGAAGAAAAAAAGCCACCTTAGTTTGAATATCAAAAGCCTTAAAATGACCTGAATATCAATTTGCATAACAAAGTTTATTAAGAAAATATTCTGCATCCCACTTTGGCTAGTGACCTCTGGGATCTTAAAAGCTTGCGAGCGACCATCTATGGTACATTAATTGGTCCCAACCCACTTGGAGCAAAGGAGAATGAAGAACACTAAAGACACAAGGAAAATATTAGCCCAAGAGGCAAAAGGGCCACATAAACCAGAGACTCCATCAGCCTAAGACCAAAAGAACTAGATGGTGCCTGGCTACCACCAATGACCATCCTAACAGGAACACAACAGAATCCTGACAGAGTGGGAGAAAAGTGGGGTGCAGAACTCAAACTCACATAAAAAGACCAGACTTAATGGCCTGACTGAGACTGGAGGGACCCCTGAAGCCATGGCCCCCAGAGACTCTGTTAACTCAGAACTAAAACCATTCCTGAAGCCCACTATTCAGACAAAGATTAGACTGGACTATAAAATATAAAATAATACTTGTGAAGATTGTGCTTCTTAGTTCGAGACCAAATGAGTGGCTCCTCTCCAGAGGCGGGATAAGATGGCAGGAAGGGACAGGAGCTGGATGGATGGACACGGGAAATCCAGGGTGGAAAGGAGGAGTGTGCTGTCACAGTATAGGGAGAGCAACTAGGGTCACATAAAAATGTGTGTATAAATTTTTGTATGAGAGATTAATTTGAGCTGTAAACTTTCACCTAAAGTACAATTTAAAAAAACTGAATATCCAACAATAGAGGAATGATTAAGCTATGTTATATATTAAGGCGATGAAATTATTTGAACACTGTAAAAAAAAACCCGTTGCTGTCGAGTCAATTCCAACTCATAGTGACCCTATAGGACAGAGTAGAACTGCCCTACAGGGTTTCCAAGGAGCAGCTGGTGGATTCAAACTGCTGACCTTTTGTTTAGCAGCCAAGCTCTTACCCACTGTGCCACCAGGGCTCCAAAAATGGTATAGGAAAAACATTAATAAAAGGTTAGAATACAAAATTATTTTCTTCACTTTGCATCTATGTGTATTCCAAAGGATAATGATCAGGAGAGCCCAAAGATTTGTATTTAGGTTGAAAGAAAAAGTTAATAGTTGGGGTATTGTTTTTGTTATTTTCTTATTTTCACAAAGTGTCTAATAAATTCCTATAAATTAGAAAAATATTTTTTGTGAGAAATAGGCCTCTATTTCAAATAAACCACTTTTATTTCTCTCACCTTCTTTCATTTCTTCCTCTCTTCCCCTGCATCTCTCAACATTTGGTTTTTTCCTTCTACTAATAGTTCTCTGGTCCTTTGTCTCTTTCTCCATTTCTGCCTATTCCAGTTATCTTTCTTTTCCTCTTCTGTCTTGCCCCCACTTTCCTCCACTCTTTTTCCCCCTCTTTTCTTCTCCTTAGCTCTTTTTGTGCCTCTGTTTTTGGAATGGTTAAAATATGAAACTGAGAAGGTGGGGCCAAGATGGCAGAGTAGTCAGACGCTTCCTGTGGTCCCTCTTACAACAAAGACCCGAAAAAACAAGTGAATCGATTGTATATGATGATCTGGGAGCCCTGAACATCAAAGGCAAAGCTGAGGAATCAGACTGAGTGACGGGGAGAGGAAAAGAGGTTTCGGAAGCAGCAAGGAGTTGCCAGACCTGACCCAGTGGGAGGCAGTGCCCGTCAGGCTAGATCAGCTCATGTGCGCGGTGAGGCAAGCAGTGGTGCTTGGGAGGTGTTTTCCACATCCGGAGAGACCCAGAGGCAGAGAGTTTACTTGGCCATCCAGAACAAGTGAGAGCAGCAGTCAAGCAGATAAAGATAAGTACTTGCGTCTGGCCTACTGCGCGAATCAAAAAACACCCCATTTGGGAAAAACCTCTCTCCCATTTACCTACCCCCTCTCCACTCTTCACTGGGTCCCAGGCCAGCTTCAGCTATTGCCGAGTTCTCTGGGCCAGAAGTAGGACCCGTCACATGCCCTGAGCCATTCTCCCGGCCTTGGAGAGAGAACAAATACACAAACGGGAAAAAATAAGCTGTCCGCTCCCCTAAGCCAGGAACTCAGGGTTAGCACAGCTCCTCTGCCTAGGCACAGGCATAAAAGGTCCACCGACTTTGAATGCCTTTCACCCCTGCATAGACTTGTGTGGGCCCATTTCAACAGCTTGGCCCTCGTTACCAAAGTACAACATGGTATATACCTGAAGTCTAACTTTAACTGTTTCAGCTGTGAAGTGGCAGGTTTGTGACATTTGACACTGCTCTGCCCATTAAGCAGATTCCTCATCTGCCCACATCAGGGGCCTGAGGACTGGTGGCTCCACCCACGCCACCTAGCCACCCATGATAGGGGTCCAAGAATAAGTGGTGTCCCGCAGTCCTTATAGCCAACAGCATAGGGTACTCATAGTCTGACTGCAAAATCCACCCACCTACCCGCTGTAGGGAACAGGGACACGCTTTCCTCCCAGACACTCAGAGGCAGCCCTCAGCCCCCTGACTTGTTCAGCGTGTGACCCACTACGGCAGCCAGTTACCTTTGCCCACACCAATCACCCATGCCTGTCTCAGACTGTAGGTGAGAGCCTGCACCACACACTTGGTGACCGACTACCTGGACACCTGAGCTGAATCCATACAAGAAAAGTTAACAGACTCCTGGGCTCCCATACTTAGTAACAGATTTACCCACCTGGTGGCAGGACCTTAGAGCTTCAAAGATGCCAAGACTCAAACTAGCTCACACAAGCAGCCTATTTGGGCATATCAAAACAAAATAAAACAAGAAGCTAGGGCACAGTAAGCAAATATAAAAAAAAAAAATTATAATAACTTATTGATGGCCCAGAGAAAACAGTCAATATCAAATCACATAAAGAGGAAGAACATGATGGCTTCAGCAAGCTCCCAAAATAAAGAATCAATAAATTCTCCAGGGGAAGAAAATTTCTTGGAATTACCAGAGGCAGAATACCAAAGAGTAATATACAGAACACTTCAAGAGATCAGGAAGGGGATCCGTCAAAATGCAGAAAAAGCCAAAGAAAACTCAGACAAAGCAATAGAGGAAATTAAGAAGGTTATTTAAGAGCATAGTGATAAATTTAATAGGCTTCAAGAATCCATAGAGAGACACCAATCAGAAATCCAGAAGATTAACAATAAAACTTTAGAATTAGACAACTCAATAGAAAGTCATAGGAGCAGAATTGAGGCAGTAGAGGTCAGAATCAGTGACTCTGAAGATAAAGCACTTGACACCAACTTACCTGAGGAAAAATCAGATAAAACAATTTTAACAAAATAAAGAAACTGTAAGAATTATGTGGGACTCTATCAAGAGAAATAACCTACGAGTGATTGGAGTACCAGAAGGGGAGGAGAGGCGGATAATAGAAAATACAGAGAAAATTGTGGAAGATTTGTTGACAGAAAACTTCCCTGATATCATGAAAGAAGAGAAGATATCTATCCAAGATGCTCATTGAACCCCACAGAAGGTAGGTCCTAAAAGAAAGTCATCAAGACATATTATAATGAAAATTGCCAAAACTACAGAGAGTTTTAAGAGTGGTCAGGGATAAATGAAAAGTCATCTACAAAGGATACTCAATAAGACTAAGCTTGGACTACTCAGCAGAAACCAGGCAGGCAAGAAGGCAATGGGATGACATATATAAAGTCTTGAAGGAAAAAAATTGCCAGCCAAGAATTATATATCCAGCAAAACTGTCTCTCAAATATGATGGCAAAATTAGGGCATTTCCAGATAAACAGAAGTTTAGGGAATTTGTGAAAACCAAACCAAAATTACAAGAAATACTAAAGGGAGTCCTCTAATTAGAAAATCAGTAACATCAGATAACCCAAGACTAGAATACAGGACAGAGCAACCAGATATCAACCCAGACAGACAAGTCACAAAAGTAAATCAAAGCTAAAATGCTGAAAATAGGGAAACAGAGACGTCAATATGTAAAAGATGGCGACATTAAAACAAAAAAGAGAGACTGAATAATGTAATGATAGATCTTTTCTATGGAGAGGAAGTCTAGGTGAAATAAAGAAATAAAAGATTGGTTTAAACTTAGAAAAATAAGGGTAAATATTAAGGTAACTACAAAGAAAACTAACAATCCTACACATCAAAATAAAAAACAAGAAAAATATAAAGACTCAGCAAATACAAAATCAACAAAAATGAAAAAGATGAAAAGAAAATACATAAAGAAAAACGACTCAGAACAGAAAACTAATTGGAACAAAGAAACTGTCAACAACACACATAAAAAGACATCAAAATGACAGCACTAAAGTCATACCTATCAAAATTACGCTGAATGTAAATGGACTAAATGCACCAATAAAGAGACAGAGAGTGGCAGAATGGATAAAAAAACATGGTCTGTCTATATGCCGCCTACAAGAGACACACCTTAGACTTAAAGACACAAACAAACTAAAACTCAAAGGATGGGAAAAAAATATATCAAGCAAACAACACTGAAAAAAGAGCAGGAGTGGCAATATTAATCTCTGACAAAATAGACTTTAAAGTAAAATCCAGCACAAAGGATAAAGAAGGACACTATATAATGATTAAAGGATCATTACACCAGGAGGACATAACTATAATAAATATTTATGCACCCAGTGACAGGGCTTCAAAATACATAAAACAAACACTAACAGCACTGAAAAGAGAGACAGACAGCGCCACAATAGCAGTAGGAGACTTCAACACACCACTTTCAGTGAAGGACAGAACATCCAGAAAGAAGCTCAAAAAAGACATGGAAGAGCTAAATGATACAATCAACCAACTTGATCTCCTGATGTATACCAACCACTCCACCCAACAGCAGCCAAGAGTATTTTCTTTTCCAACACACATGTACCATTCTCCAGAATAGACCACATATTGGGCCATAAAGCAAGCCTTAACAGAATCCGAAGCATCAAAATATTACAAAGCATCTTTTCTCACCATAAAGCCATAAAAGTAGAAATCAATAACAGAAAAGCAAGGAAAAAAATTAAACATGTGGAAACTGAACAACACCTTGGTCAAAAACTACTGGGTTATGGAAGAAATTAAGGATGGAATAAAGAAATTCATAGAATCAAACGAGAATGAAAACATATCCTACCAAAACCTCTGGGACACAGCAAAAGCAGTGCTCAGGGGTCAGTGTATAGCAATAGGTCACAAAACTATGTATACATTTTTGTATGACAGGCTAACTTGAATTGTAAACTTTCACTTAAAGCACAAGAATAAAAAAATAAAATATTTTATTTGATTTACCTGTTGAATAAAACATCAGTTTTGTTTATTTTAAAAGGAGTAAGCTGAATTCATTATGTTTAAATTCTTAAAAAGAAAGTCACCCATCTTGAATTGTCTTTTAATTATTTATGCATGGCCAAGATCAAATTGAAAACTTCAAGGCACTAAACTATGTCAAGTGGAAAATATTCTATAATTCCGTTAGATTTACCATTACAAAAAGAACAATGAACATAAATAAGAAAGATTTCCGTTTGCAAGTATAGGAAACCCTTGCTATTCCAATTGTTGAGTTTTCAAATATCTGACTTTTAGTCATGCTATGACATGGTCTAACCCCTATGCAACATGGTAACACAATAATTCCCATCGCTTGAATTTTGCACTCATAATATTGTGGTATTTCAGTATGAATGAGGAGCCCTAGTGGCATAGTGGTTGACCACTTGGCTGCTAACCGAAAGGTCAGCGGTTCGAACCCACCAGCCGCTCTGTGGGAGAAAGATGTGGCAGTCTGCTTTTGTAAAGATTTACAGTCTTGGAAACCCTGTGGTGGCAGTTCTACTCTGTCCTATAGGGTCACCATGAGTCGAAATCGACTGGAGGGGCAATGGGTTTTGTTTTGGTTCAGTATGAATGGGTACCCTTAATCTTGGAATCTGAAGTCAAACTGAATGGTAATGTACAAATGCAGAGAATGGGTAATAAGCTTAAAAAAAAAGGTATTGATAGTATAGTGACCTTGGGCAAATTCCTTAGTCTCTTTCAATATCCTCATAAATAAAATGAAGATGATTCTAGTTTCTTCCTTGTACTATATATGGTTGGATTCAATATGACGAGGTTCTGAAAGCTCTTAATACAGTGTTTGGCACACAGTAAGTGCTCCATCGGTGAGAAAAGTTGAGGGCATTGCAGATTTGGAGGCACATTGGCTTCCAGGCAAGAATTCAGAGGGCATGTTGGGGACAGAGAAGAGACTGGCTTGGCTATATGGGAGGGTTAATTTCGTCAATCTTCCTTTTGCTTTTAGAAAATAGGATTAGTCACACTTCAACTGTTTCTTTTCAAAATCTTCAGTGCAGCCACCAGGTCTAAGCATTCATTCCTCTGTTGGGGTGGGTGGAGTGAGGGAGGGGAGAGCTTGAGAGACATTTCTTTGTCAACCTTATGCAGCATGAGAAGGAAGACGATAGCAGCCCCAGAGTGCCTTAGGCTCCTGTGTGCTGAATCAGTGTACCAGATCAGAAGCCTGTCTCTGCCCTGCCAAAAGGAGGCATGACTGCAATAGCCTGGGTATGGAATGAGACCACATGCCTCGATGGTGAGTCTCTATGAACAGTTTACAGTGTCTGGTCTATCTGCTGATGCTATGCAGGAAAGGGGAACTTGAACCTCAGATGCTGATTGGTATAGTATAGTGGTTAAGGGCACAGACCCTAGAGCCACACTGCCTGGGTTCATTTACTAGCATTGTGACCTTGAACAAGTTACTTACCCTCTCTGTGCCTCAGTCCTTTATTTATAAACTAGGAGTAATGATAAGACCTACCCCGTGGGATTTGTGGTGAGAATTAAATGAGATCATGTATGTAAAACGCTTAGAATGCCACCTACCAGGTCATGTACAAACAGCCTATTCCGCAGCTTCCCTTTTGATCATGAGAATTTTCTTCCTGGGTACAGATACAAAAAAAGAGAATTATGCATTTTATCTTTGATCCAAAACTTATGGGGGGCATATTAAAAGCCATAAAACAGTGGCTTTGGCACCGAGGAAACTTTGCAAATGACCATAGAAACTAGACTGAGGCTAATCCTGAAAGCCTGGGTCATGTGGGGCACTCACTTCCTCTCCAGGCTGCAATGAGACCTGAAATTTCCTGCCATCATGCCTTAATGTCTTCAAAACAACCTCTCAAAATGAACAAATTACACATTAACCCGTTAGCTGGATGAGCACTTTAGCAGAGATTACTTTTATCAGATTACTTAGCTTCTGGGAGCTGGACCCTGAGGCCAGCAGATAAAGGATGGATAAATGGTGCTGGTGGTGGGGAAGGAGAATAAGGAAAGGGCATCTAGAGACAGCCTGAGGACCACTGGGGACTAAATCCAAGCAAAGCCAGGATCTGCATGGTCCCCTGGATAGAGCATAGATCTCCCATACTCATACTGTCTTCCCTACTCTCTTTATTCTGTTTTATTTTGCCTCTGCCTCCTTTTTTGTGTGCCATACCTAACCTATCACTGGGCCAGGTGCATAATCAACAGGTACTTATGAAGAACCTGCTGAGTGAATAAGTGCCTATAGTGGACAGAAGTCTCCAGTTGCTCTAGGGATGTCCTGTCTTGAACACAACTAGGCATGACTCAGTAACTACAGAGCTGTGGAGTTGGCTCTGACTCACGGTGACCCTATGTATAGCAGAACAATCCTGCACCATCTTCACAATGGTTGGTAGGCTCGAGTCCATTGTTGTGGCCACTGTGTATTTTGAGTGCCTTCCAACCTAGGGGGCTCATCTCCTAGCACTATATCGGACAATATTCTTTTGTGATCCATAGGGTTTTCATTGGTTAAATTTTGGAAATAGATCTCCAGGCGTTTGTTCCTAGTCTGTATTAGTCTGGAAGCTCCACTGTCCAGCACTATATTGGACAATATTCTTTTGTGAATCCATAGAGTTTTCATTGGTTAAATTTTGGAAATGATCTCCAGGGCTTTGTTCCTAGTCTGTCTTAGTCTGGAAGCTCCGCTGAAACCTGTCCACCATGGATGACCCTACTGGTATTTGAAATACCAGTGGCATAGCTTCCAACATCATAGTAACACGCAAGCCACCACAGTACCACAAACTGACTAATGGATGGTGGAACTACAGACTAGGTGGGGTTATACTGGCCTACTCCTTGGGGTGATGCAGGAACTTGTAGGGGGCCAGAATTGGCCAGGAACATAACATGTGCTAAGAAAGGTACTCAAAAAGCAGGTGGAGTATCGTGATGGACACTCCAGAATTAAGCAGGGATAGAAACTACAAGCAGAGAGGCAGTACACGTTCAAGAAAGTAGCAAGGCAGGATTGATTCCAAGAGGCAGTGAAGGCTGTTTCCAACTAAGGAGGAATGGAAAAAAGAAACTCCCTGTCTTGAGTGCCTTTTTCATGCCAGGCATTTTCACCGACCTCATCTCATTTTATCTTCACAGCAAGACCAAAAGGAATTATTGTCTCTCTCTTTTTTATAATAAATAGGAAAATTGATCATCAGAAAACCTGAGCAATTTGCAGCATAGTGTAGTGTATACGTCCATTGACTTAGATCCAAACTGCCTAGGTTTAAATACCAGCTCTGCTACTTATTAGCTGTGTGGTCTTGGGCAAGTTACTGAAACTCTCTGTGCCTCAGTTCCTTCCTTGGTAAAGGATGGGGATAATAATAGTGCCTACTGTATAGAATTCCCATAAAGACTAAATGAGTTAATATTTATGAAGCACTTTGAACAGTGCCTGACAGGGAGTGTTATATTAGTCCTTGTTAAATAAATAAAATAAATGTGTCCAAGGTTATGTACAAAAAAAAGGTGGGGGGGAGCAGGACTTAAGGCCAGGTTCCAATTCTCTCCTTCAGTCCTAGCACAATTCCTACCTCCTCCATGGAGCCCAAATCTTCTCTTCAAGGACCAGCATAAATTCCCACTCCCCCAGGAAACTTTCCGTGAGCACTCCCTATAGTCTCAGACTACTTGCCTAATGATTTGAAATGTGAAATTTTCCTGTGCATTATCTTTTTTCCCAAAGTGCCTAGCATTTCCTCTGTTTTTTATATTGAGATCCTGCCCATGGCTCTTCAGTGGAGTGAATGGTCTTACACAGTTTTGAATGGGACAAGCATACTTGTCCCAATCAAGTGGCCTGGAATCCCTTGGTCTTACGTAGCCCACATTCTCCACATCTGTCCATCCATTGTCACAGTTTTGGTTTCGCACTAACCAATGACTGAAAGAAATGACATTCTGGTTTTAAACTCATTCTTTATAAAATTTTAGCATTTTTTCTCTAGATTTTTAAAAATGATTCTCTCAGCTATCATTTTGAAGCATTTGCTGAAGTATAGTGAGAGAGAGAAGAGGAAACGGAGAGGGAGAACAGCAATATGATACTACCAAAGTTCTTGTAAACATAACTTTCTACGATATTCCTTTCCAAACATATGGCACTGAGTCAGAAGAAATAATAGTAATGGAAAATGGGTCTGTTAGTTATCTAGTGCTGCTATAACAGAAATGCCACAAGTGGATGGCTTTAACAAACAGAAATTTATTCTCTCACAGTCTAGTAAGCTAGAAGTCCAAATTCAGAGCACTGGCTCTAGGGGAAGGTTTTTTCTGTCAGCTCTACAAGAAGGTCCTTGACTCTTCAGCTTCACTTCCTGGTTCCTTGGAGATCTCCATGTGTCTTGGCATCTATCTTACCCCATCTCTCCTCTGCTCCCTTGCTTGTTCAATGTCTTTTATATCTCAAAAGAGATTGACTCAAGATACACCCTACACTAATCCTGGTCATTTACATAGCAAAGACAACCCATTCCCAAATGGGATTATAACCACAGGCATAGAGGCTAGGATTTACAACACATGTTTTGGGGGGACACAATTCAATCCATAACAATGGGCATATGCACACTGGTGTACTTGCGCTAAGTATAAAAGGAGCGGTAGAGTTATTTTTAAGATACACTGTCTTTCTAAAGTGCTTTCTGAGCCTTAAATATACCGTACAGTCATATCTCTAAAGGGAAAGAGAAATGTACCTTAAGTTCTAAAAACACTTGCTGACACAGTAAATGAATGTGCTTGATTTCCCCGATCAGAGCCCTTCATTCCCATTTGATTCAAGCCACACATGAAATGGCTTGGCTGATTATAAGTCAGTCCCCCATGAACATTTGTTTACATCTGAAAACCACTACACGTAATTGCTGTCTCTGCTCAGAGGAGGCCCAGCTGGGATTACAAAATGTGTTGCAAGGTTCTACAGAAGTGTGATCACCAGTTCCGGCAAGAGCGTGGCGCTGCATGTCCAATTGCCTTGGCAATTGGATCCATCACTCTTCCTCCCTCACACAACTGAAATTAGCCAAAAAGGCAGCGGAAATCTTGGGAAGGAGAGCTGTAACTAACTTTCAGATCTGATATGTCATAGTACAGGAACCTCCAAGTCCACTTTGCTCCTGAAACATAGTCAGTAATCACAGTGTATTTACTGTGTTCTTCCAATAAGCCAATAATAATATATTTTCATTGACGAGGGGCAGGAGGAGGAAGGGGAAGTAGTTCAGGATCAAGGACATATCATAAGCATTGGTTTCCCAGAAAAATGGAAACTGGCAATTTGCACTAATCATTTTTTTTTCCTAATCATTTTTGTTGGAAGAAAAAATGGACGGATTCTGTTTGAATAATGATGGAAGATAAACACGCAACTGTTTCTACTCTTTATTAATAAATTCGAATTTATAAAAATTCTGCTTGATAACTGTAAAATGGGGATAATAGTATCTACCTCAAAAGATGGTTGTGAGGAATAAATGACTTTAGAACTTTTAGAGCAGTGTAAGCACACAGGAAGCTCTATATGAGTGTTTGCCAAATAAATAAATAAATATAACCTGAGAAGAAAGTACCAATAAACATTATTATAATCTTTCATTTTGTGCAGCTAACATTCCCATTAACGTGACAGAATATAAAAAGGGATTTTTGTGTTACAATATTCCTCTCATTGGCTAGCTACATAATAGACACCTGGCATATATCATTTGCATATTTAAGCATGCACACACGCACACACTTACTTTTTAATTGCGACCCAAAAGAAGTTAAATCCTGATTAGAGAGTCAGTATCATTGGTTCAGTGGTAGAACTCTCACCCTCTACACTGGAATCGAACCACACAGGTTCAATTCCAGGCCAATGCACCTCATGCGTAGCCACCACCCGTCTGTCAATGGAAGTTTTCCTGTTGCTATGATGCTGAATTTTTCAGCTTCAACTTGAACTTGCATATGAGTAATTGATGGTCTGTTCCACAGTCAGCCCCTGGCCTTGTTCTCACTGATGGTATTGAGCTTTTTCATTGTCTCTTTCCACAGATGAAGTTGATTTGATTCCTGTGTACTCCATCTGGTGAGGTCTACCTGTACAGTTGCTGTTTATGTTGTTGAAAAAAAATTATTTTCAATGAATAAGTCGTTGGTTTTGCAAAATTCTATCATGTCCTTTCTATCACCAAGGCCGTATTTTCCAACTACCAATCCTTCTTCTTTGTTTCCAACTTTCACATTCTAATCACCAGTAATTATCAATGCATTTTGATTGTACATTTGATCAATTTCAGACTGCCAAAGTTGGTAAAAATCTTCAATTTCTTCATCATTGGCATTAGTGATTGGTGCGTAAATTTGGATAATAGTCATATTAACTGGTATTCCTTATAAACCAAAACCAAACCCATTGCCTTTGAGTCGATTCCAACTCATTGCAACCCTATAGGACAGAGTAGAACTGACCCATGGTGTTTCCAAGGAGCTGCTGGTGGATTTGAACTGCCGAGCTTTGGGTTAGCAGCCAAGCTCTTAACCACCGTGCCATCAGGGCTCCATCCTATCACTGACAGCATTGTACTTCACGATAGATCTTGAAATATATATATATTTTTTTTTACAAAGAATGTGATGATGTTCCTCTTCAATTTGTTATTCCCATCATAGGAGACCATATGATTGTCCGACTTAAAATGGCCAATACCAGTCCATTTCAGCTCACTAATGCCTAGGATATTGATCTTCAAGCATTCCATTTCATTTCTGACAACTTCAAATTTTCCTTGATTCATACTTTGTACATTCTATGTTCTGATTATTAGTAGATGTTTGCAGCTGTTTCTTCTCATTTTGAGTTGTGCCACATAAGCAAATGAAGATCCCAAAAGCTTTACAACATCCAGGTCTTCAAGGTCAACTTTATTTTGAAGAATCAACTCTTCCCCAGTCATATTTTGAGTGCCTTGGTGGTAATGAGGTCCCCCTGTCTTTCTGCTCACTTCTCTCTTTTATATCTCAAAAGAGACTGACTTAAAACACAACCTAATCTGTAGATTGAGTCCTGCCTCATTAACATAACTGCCCCTAATCCCACCTCATTAACATCATAGAGGTAGGATCCACAACACATAAGAAAATCAAATCAGATGACAAAATGGTGGACAATCACACAATACTGGGAATCGTGGCCTAGCCAAGTTTACACACATTTTTGGGGGACACAATTCAATCCATAACAGACATCATGCATGATAAAGTAGAGGGTCTCAAAAAAGAGGAAGACCCTCAATGAGATGGATTGACACAGTGGCTGCAACAATGGGTTCAAACATAGCAAAACTTGTGAGGATGCCGCAGGACCAAGCAGTGTTTCATTCTGTTGTACGCAGGGTCGCTATGAGTCAGAACCGACTTGACAGCACCTAACAACAACAACAGGATGCTGAATAGGTTTCAGTAGAGCTTCTAGACAAAGGCAGACTAAGAAGAAAGGCCTGGTGATCTACTTCTGAAAATCATTCAACGAAAACCTCACAAGGGTCAGATTCAAAACCAATTATGGGCACGGTGCAGGATCCAGCACCATTTTGTTCTGTTGTGCATGGGGTTGCCATGTGTTGGGGGGTGACTTGATGGCAGCTAACAGCAACAACATGATTGTCTCCATCTCCAAGACTACCAATTTATTTCATATTCTTAGATAGATAAATTATCTACCATCTTATTCCATCTGATATAGATATCTTTAAAAGGGATATGGGCCTATTCCACAAATACACTCAAAATGTTTGAGGAAATGGATGAGATAATAATCCCCTACCTTTGTCTTTATTGTTGTTAGATAATGATAAATACAGATTACCAGATTGAGTGTGTTGTTTTTCTTAATGCTCAAGCCTTGTCAAATAAAACCCCTCTAATTAAGGCTTATTGAAGAATCCTCTTGAATGTGGTCAGGTAAGTAACTTTAGTAACATTTCAGGAAGGTGGCATGTTTGGGGAATGAGGAGTTCAGGTTAACAGGGGACAAGAGATTCTCTTCCCTTTGTGCAGTAAAACTGCTCCCTGGTGAGGCTGCCCCAGCATAGTGGACTCGCCTTGTCTCCCAGACAAGAACAATACTTGTGCTAGCTGATTTGAGCTCTTCTCTATGGATGCTGGAAACCCTGATGGCACAGTGGTTAAGAGTTCGGCTGCTGACCAAAAAAGGTCAGCAGTTCGAATCCATCAGGCACTCCTTGGAAACCCTATGGGGCAGTTCTACTCTGTCCTGTAGGGTCACTATGAGTCAGAACTGACTCCACGGCAAGGGTTTTTTTTTTTTTTTTTAATGGATGTTAAGAAATGCAGCCCTTTACCAACCCCAAGACTTCACTCTTGTAGATGACCATTAGCCCCGGTGTCAGCTCACTTGGAAAGAGGCTCATGAATACTCCAAATATAGGCTGTCTTGGGTGGCTTTGGCTGAGCAGAATAAGCTTGGGGGTAGGGAGATGGGTAGAAAGAACTCTGAATCTTTCTAACATCTCACGTTCCATAGAAAAATGTGATTTTGTCTCTGTGGAGTTTTTTGAGTAAATACTTCAGTTTCCTTAGGTATTTATGGGGGCAAGTCTGACCTGTTATTACTGTGCTGAAGTATGAGCCTAAAGATCATGATGACAACTGATGTCTAGTTCGGCCTTCCACACAGACCTTAGGCAGCTCACTTCCTCTCTCCAGGCCTCACTTTCTTCATCAGTTATGGTGTCACCTGCTCTGTGAGTTATTTTTTTAACTTACTTTGGCAAAAGTGATCATCCCCTGCTTTGTTTCCCCACTGTACACTGGTCACAACTCAATCCTTGCACTTTCCACTCTGTCTGGTAAAGCACTGTTACATCTCTGGCTCCTCCACTGGCCTGTGAACTCTTTCAGACCAGGAAGTATATCTTACTTATATTTGTATCACTATCATCTTGAATGCAATAAGCATTCAAATCATGGTTGAGGAATAAATGAACGAGTGAAAGAATAAATGAATGCATAAGTGAAAAGAGTTGGACTAGATATCTTCTGAGGGCTGTCAACAACAGGCTGAATCAATGTCTTCCACCCCTGACTAAAACTGAATTGTATATAGGTTTAAGAATAGACAGCAGAATGATCCAGAAGAACTTGAAAAACTATAGATGAGTGGCTTAAATCTCTTATATTTTGTATATTGCCTTCCCTAATTTTTTTCCATCTTTGTTTCCTTAATCCTATGGGCTGAGACTGACTTTCCTGTTTTCTAAGTCAAAGAGACAGAAGAAATTGAAATTTGTATTTCTTCACCAGCCTAAACAAATAGTCTAAAACAAATAGTTTCTAGATCCTTAAAATAGCCCATGTATGGTGCAACAAGTTGGTCTCCTACCCTGTAATGACCACTGCCTACCTCAAAAGCAATGAGACTACTTTGTTCCAACAAACCTTTCAGCACTTAAAACATCCAAATGAACTTTGTCTTTCAAAAGTAGCCTCTTCTTCACTGCCAGGACTTCACAACATTATGGAACTCCTCTTGGGGAAATGCCTTTAAAGCCAGTGTCTGAGTCATGCATGAAAAGCACACTCATTCTGTCAGATCCACACCTAGTTGTTGAACAAAACCAGAATTACCCAACCTGGTCCACTCCCTTGTGATAGTAAATTTTTGTGTCAACTTGGCTAGGCTATGGTGTCCAGTTGTTTGGTCAAACACTAGTCCAGGTGCTGTTATGAAGTAGTTATGTGTGATTCAATCAGTTGGCCTTAAGTAAAGCAGATTACCCTCCATAACATGGGCAGGCCTCAACCAATCTGTTGAAAGCCTTAAGAGCAAAAAGGGAGTTTCCCTAGGGGGTCTTTTCCCCCAGACTCTCTTCTTCATTTTTCCTGTCTACCTGTACTACAGACTTTGGGACACAAGCCTTCAGGAGTCTGCAGTCTGTCACCTGAACTGTGGATTTTGGGATGCAAGCCTACAAAAGTCTCCAGCCTGTCATCTGATCTATGGATTTTGGACATGCCAGCCCCCAACAATTGGTTGAAGTAAATCTCTCTCTCACTGTATGTATGTGTGTATGTGTGTGTGTATACACATATATAGAGAGAGAGGAGCCCTGGTGGCACAGTGGTTAAGTGCTCTGCTGCTAACCGATAGGTCAGTGTTTTGAACCCACCAGCTGTTCTGTGGGAGAAAGATGTGGCAGTTTGCTTCTATAAAGATTACAGCCTTGGAAACCCTGTGAGGCCATTCTACCCTGTCCAACTGGGTTGCTAGGAGGCTATGAGTCGGACTCGACAGCAATGGGGATATATATTATATATATAACAGAACCAGTAAGATATATATGTTTATATATGTATATATATCTCACTTGTTCTATTTCTCTAGGGAACCCTCACTAAGACACCCCCCTCCCATTTCTCATTAGACTTGGTTTTGGGGGACTGTGTGCTCTTTCTAAAAATTAAATCATCTCTCAAAAGATCAAAATTTTGCACCACTAAGGAGAGTCATGGGCCCCTGGTAGCACAGTGGTTAAGAGCTACAGCTGCTAACCAAAAGGTCAGCAGTTCAAATTCACCAGCCACTCCTAGGAAACCCTATGGGGCATTTCTACTCTGTCCTATAGGTTGGCTATGAGTCGGAATCAACTTGACGGCAACTGGTTTGTTTGTTTTAAGGAGAGTCATAAGAATAGTTTTGAAGGCAGTTCCCAAAGAAGAGGGTCAAATATGTTGAGAGCCCATGAACCCCCTCTGGAATAATTGTATGGCCCCCAAAGGAGCAGAATTTATTTCTGTGTTTAAATTATGGAATATTAACTCAATAGTAGAGAGCGGCAAGAAAACTTAGTTTAAAGTGGAAAAAAAATCTAGATTTCCCATTCTGAAGGTAATAATGGTGATAAAAACACTAACTTCAAAAAGCTGTTGTGATAAATGAGATGTGTGGATACATTCTGAAGACCTCAAAGTGTGCATTCAAGGGTAAGATGTGTATGTCTGTAAGTAAGTGTAAGTATTTATACATATCTACACATTCCATAAAATCAGTGCTATTATATTTCTGTCTTGTATGTAGAAGGGAAACATGAGGAAGAGTTGAAGAGGATGGAACTGAAAGGAATGAACAGCTGAGCTTAAATGGATTAAGAGAGTAGAAAGTTGAACACAGATTTAAAAGTAGAATGTGGTGGCTTGAATTTTACTAATGATTCATTTTTCCAATCTTAATGCCAAATGATGCTATTAAGAAAAGGTTAAACCCTTGAAGACAGGACCACATTTAAGGACAATGAATGGGAAATTCTTACTACCTGTTAATGGTACCTAGTTACTCCCAAATTGACTAATGATTTTTTATTCTTCTTATAGTGGTATTTTAAAACAAAACACATTCAACCAAGGAAAGCTAAATGAATGAATTGAGAAGCTTAATTTCAGTTCAGTTGAGCAAAATTTAACTGGATGAATTTCTTTTTCAGAAATATAATTCTTGATGCCACTCTCTCAAGTCCCTTAAAATAAAGTCTAATACAAAATTTCCCATGGACCCTTGAGTCAGTGATTAGCCTTAATACTTTTCCTTTCAAAATAATGTATTTAGAGGATCATGAAGTATTTTCTGTAGTTAAAGTCAACTCTCAGTTATCAAAGGTAAAGACTCAGTCAACTGGAACTAAACCAACTAAAACTTTCAAGTTGCTGAAATGCTGTCATTAACTTTTACTCAGAGAGAAGCAAATGACAACAAAACATGTGAAAGTCAGATTATTTAGTTATCAAATACTACCAAATTTTCTGGAAGGGAGGAAGTCCTAGTTTCACATTAAGTCCAATTTCCTACAATCTTTGTATGATAGCTATATAAGGGAAGAGGGAAAGGAATCAAGTTTTGTGAGGCATTTCCCATGTGCATGTATTTTTAAATTTAACCTTCACATATCCACTGTTCCAGCCACTCTGGACAATTATCATTTCATTTAATTCTGTCAGTAGCCTTTTAAAAATGTAATATGTTTACTGACATAAATGGAAACTATACACGTGGACCTCACCAGATGGAATACACAGGAATCAAATCGCCTACATCTATGGAAAGAGATGATGTAGAAGCTCAATATCATCAGTCAGAACAAGGCCAGGGGCCGACTGTGGAACAGACCATCAATTTTTCATATGTAAGTTCAAACTGAAGCTGAAGAAAATTAAAACAAGTCCCTGAGAGTCAAAGTATAACCTTGAGTATATACCATCTGAATATAGAGACCATCTCAAGAATAGATTTGACCCATTGAACACCAATGACTGAAGACCAGATGAGTTGTGGGATGAGGTCAAGGACATCATACGTGAAGAAAGCAAGAGGTCATTAAAAAGAGAAGAAAGAAAGAAAAGACCACAATAGATGTCAGAAGAGACTCTGAAAGTTGCTCTTAAACATAGAGTAGCTAAAGCAAATGGAAGAAATGATGAAGACCTGAACAGAAGATTTCAAAGGGCGGCTCAAGAAGACAAAATAAAGTATTATAATGAAATGTGCAAAGACGTTGTCTTAGTCATCTAGTGCTGCTATAATAGAAATACCACAAGTAGATGGCTTTAACAAAGAGAAGTTTATTCTCTCACAGTCCAGTAGGCTAGAAGTACGAATTCAGGGCTCTGGCTCCAGGGGAAGGCTTTCTCTCTCTCTTGGCTCTGAGAGGATGTTCCTTGTGATGCATCAGTCTTCCCTTGGTCTTGGAGCTTGTCAGCACAGGAACCTCAGGTTCAAAGGACGCTCTGTGCTCTTGGTGGTGCGAGGTCCCCATGTCTCTCTGCTCACTTCTCTATATCTCAAAAGAGATTAGCTTAAGACACTATTTAATCTTCTGGATCTCATCAATATAACTGCTGTTAATCCATCTCATTACTTCATAGGGATAGCATTTACAACACATAGGGAAATTACATCAGATGACAAAATGGTAGACAATGATACAATACTGGGAATCATGACCTAGCCAAGTTGACAGATATTTTTGGGGGACACAATTCAATCCCTGACAGATGTGGAGTAAGAAAACCAAAAGAGAAGAACGTGCTTGGCATTTTTCAAGCTGAAAGAACTGAAGAAAAAATTTAAGCCTCTAGTTGCAATACTGAAGGATTCTATGGGCAAAACATTGAAAATCGCAGGAAGCATCAAAAGAAGATGGAAGGAATACAGAGTCACTGTACCAAAAAGAATTGGTTGACGTTCAACCATCTCAGGAGGTAGCATATGATCAAGAACTGATGGTACTGAAGGAAGATGTCCAAGCAGCACTGAAGGCATTGGTGAAAAACAAGGCTCCAGGAATTGACAGAATACCAATTGAGATGTTTCAAAAAACATGCAAAGCTGGAAGCGCTCACTGGTCTATGCTAAGAAAACTGGAAGACAGCTACCTGGCCAACCGACTGCAAGAGACTTACATTCCAAAGAAAAGTGATCCAACAGAATGTGGAAATTATCCAACAATATCATTAACATCACATGCAAGTGAAATTATGCTGAAGAGAATTAAAAAATGGTTGCAGAGACTTCTGGCAAAATGGCGATCTAGGCAGAAGCACCACGCCGTCCCTCCACAGCAAAGATCTGAAAAACTAAGTCGAACAGAGAAAACAACAATCCTGAAACCCTAAAACATCAAATGAAGGGAGAAAGAACTCAGCCAAGCACCAAATGGAGGGAGAAAACTGACAGAGAATGGAGAGCAAGGAGAGATTCATGCAGAGGTCCCCTATCAGCTAACGCAGCACGGATCCACCATCTTGGACTCCTATCGGAGACCAGCAAACAGGGGGTACGAGAAAGCGGCTTCACAGAGCTTCCAGCGGGAGACAAAACAACCGGTAATTTGTGATACATGCTTTCCCACCCCGACCCTTCTTCACCACCACTTGGCATCCTCTGCTTCCCACAGCCACAATCTCTTGTCCGGGAAGCACTGGCTGCTTGGATTCCACCCACCTGAATGGGCCGGCTCTCTGAGTGCCATTTATTGGCTGCTGGTGTTGCTTTTTTCCACTGCTTTTGATTTCTTCCTTACCTGTCACCACCTCCCCCTCCTTTTGCGCAAATACCTGGCTCTGTGCGCCATCTTTGCTTCTTCCTGAGGGACTGCAGAGCTCCGGTAATTTGTGATATACGCTTTCCCACCCCCTATCCTTCTTCACCCACACTCGGCCTCCTCTGCTTCCCGCAGACACAGTCTCTTGTCCAGGAAGTACCGGCTGCTTGGATTCCACCAGCCCGCACTAGCTGGCTCTCTGAGTACAATTTGTTGGCTGCTGTTGTTGCTTCTTTTCTGCTTCTTTTGATTTCTTCCTTACCTCTCACCACGTCCCCCTCCTTTTGCTCAAAAATCTGGCTCTGTGCGCCATCTTTGCTTCTTCCTGAGGGGCTGTGGAGCTCCATTCGAGAGAGGAGCTGCTTCCCGGTCTGGGCTGTCGTGCTGGTAGGATCCCGGGGCTTTTGTTCGTTTGTTTGTTTTGAATTGTTTGTTTCTTTTCTTTTCTTTTCCTTTTCTTCAGCTGGGAGCCCGTTCTGGCCAGGCGGTGCTGCGTGGCTTGGAAACTACCCCCTCGGCTTGCACAGATGTACAGAGGGACCCCTGAGCGCATTTCGTTTTTCACTGGTTCTTTTTTCCTTTTTTTTTTCTGTTTTTTTTTGGGAGGGGGACTTCTCTTGTTCTTTTTTTTTAATTTGTTTTGTTTTCTTTTCCCTCTTTTTCCCTTTTTTTCTTTCTTCATTACTCAGTTTCTCATCTATATCTTCCTTCTCTTTCTGTTCCCTGAATACCTGGTGTTGTATACCTCTACGCCTTCTAGCCAGGCTGTACTTGCAACACCTGAGAGTGACTTCCCCAGACCTCATAGCTGCACCAGTGGGATCCCTGGGAAATTTGCTGTTCTTTAACCTTTCCGATTTTTATTTATTCATTTT
>NW_004444002.1:12210163-12214332 GCF_000243295.1 Trichechus manatus latirostris
ATGTCATAAAACAATATGTGTACTACTGTTTCATGAGAAACTATTTGTTCTGTAAGCCTTCACCTGAAGTACAATTAAAAAAAAAAAAAACGACAACAACGGTTTCAGCAGTACATTGACAGAGAACTGCCAGAAATTCAAGCCGGATTCAGAAGAGGATGTAAAACGAGGGATATCATTGCTGATGTAAGATGGATCTTGGTTGAAAGGAGAGAATACCATAAACATGTTTACCTGTGTTTTATTGACTGTGCAAAGGCATTTGACTGTGTGGATCATAACAATTTATGGATAACATTGCAAAGAATGGGAATTCCAGAACACTTAATTGTGCTCACGTGGAACTTGTACATAGACCAAGAGGCAGTCATTCAAACAAAACAAGGAGATACTGAGTGGCTTAAAATCAGAAAAGGTGTGCATCAGGGTTGTATCCTTTCAGCATACTTATTCAATCTGTATGGTGAGCAAATAATCCGAGAAGCCAGACTATATGAAGAAGAACGTGACATCAGGATTGGAGAAAGACTCATTAACAACCTGCAATATGCAGATGACACAAACTTCCCTGCTGAAAGTGAAGAAGACTTGAATCACCTACTGATGAAGATCAAAGACTAAAGCCTTCAGTATGGATTACACCTCACCATAAAGAAAAAAATCCTCACAACTGGACCAATAAGCAACATTATGATAAATGGAGAAAAGACTGAAGTTGTCATGATTTCCTTTTACTTGGATTTGAAATCAACGCCCATGGAAGCAGCAGTCAAGAAATCAAACGACGAATTGCATTGGGCAAATCTGCTGCAAAAGACCTCTTTAAAGTTTTAAAAAGCCAAGATGTCACTTTGAGGACTAATATGAGCCTGACCCTCACTATTATAAGAACTCAAGAAAAGGTTTAAACACAGAAGAAAACATTATTTGATGGTTATGAGGGTGGGGAGGGAGGGAGAGGGGAATTCACTAACTAGATAGTAGACAAGTATTATCTTAGGTGAAGGGAAGGACAACACACAATACAGGGGAATTCAGCACAACTGGACTAAACCAAAAGCTAGGAAGTTTCCTGAACATAACCAAATGCTTTGAGGGATAGAGTAGCTGGGGCTGGGGTCTGGGGACCATGGTTTTGGGGGACATCTAGGTCAATTGGCAGAACAAAGTTTATGAAGAAAATGTTCTGCATCCCACTTTGGTGAGTGGCGTCGGGGGGTCTTAAAAGCTTTCGAGTGGCCATCTAAGATGCATCAATTGGTCCCAACCCACTTGGAGCAAAGGAGAATGAAGAACACCAAAGACACAAGGGAAATATTAGCCCAAGAGGCAACAGGGCTACAGAAACCAGAGACTCCATCAGCCTGAGACCAGAAGAACTAGATGGTGCCTGGCTACCACCAATGACCGCCCTTATAGGGAACACAACAGAGAGTCCCTGATGGAGCGGGGGGAGTGTGGGATGCAGAACTCAAATTCATATAAAAGGCCAGACTTAATGGTCTGACTGAGACTGGAGGAACCCCCGAAACCATGGCCCCCAGATGCTCTGTTAACCCAGAACTAAAAACATTCCCAAAGCCCACTCTTCAGACAAAGATTAGACTGGACTATAAAACATAAAATAATACTCGTGAAGAGTGTGCTTCTTAGTTCAAGCAGATACACAAGACCAAATGGGCAGCTTCTGTCTGGAGGCAGGATGAGAAGGCAGGAAGGGACAGGAGCTGGCTGGATGGACACGGGAAACCCAGGGTGGAAAGGGAGAGTGTGCTGTCACATTATAGGAATTGCAACTAGTGTCACATAACAATATGTGTATACATTTTTGTATGAGAAGCTAACCTGAGCTATAAACTTTCACTTAAAGCACAATAAAAAAAAATTTTCACCTAAAGCATAAAATAAAATAAAATGAGTCTGACCCAAACCATGGTATTTTCAATCGCCTCATATGTATGCAAAAGCTGGACAATGAATAAGGAAGACCAAAGAAGAATTGATGCCTTTGAATTATGGTGTTGGCCAACGATCTTGAATATACCATGGCCTGCCAGAAGAAAGAACAAATCTGTCTTGCAAGAAGTACAGCACGAATGCTTCTTAGAAGCGAGGATGGCGAGATTTTGTCTCACGTACTTTGGACAAGTTATCGGGGGGACCAGTCCCTGGAGAAGGACATCGTGCTTGGTAAACTAGAGGGACAGTGAAAAAGAGGAAGACCCTCAATGAGATAAACTGACACAGAGGCTGCAACAACCGGGTTCAAACATAGCAACGATTGTAAGGACGGCACAGTAGCAGGCAGTGTTTTGTTCTGTTGTACATAGGGTCGCTATGAGTCTGAACCAACTCTAACAATAACAACAATATGCTTTAATTTTACAAGTGAGAAAACTGAGGTTTAGAAAAGTTAAGTCATTTGTGCAAGGTTACATAGCTAGTAATAATAGTTTGGAATCTGAATCAAGGTCAGTTTCACATCAGAGCCCATATTTAAATGATGGCCTTTGAACACTGCAAAACCCTCAGCCAGCATCGAAATTTTCTATTACATTCATTACTGTCTATGTCCAGAGTAGGTCATGAAAGCTAGTTCAAATATATAAGAATATTTTCAGCAAGGAACAAAACAAAGGGTCTTCCACTTCAGCTTAAGTAACTATAATTACTTCTAATTCTAAAATTCCATTTTAGAAAAAAACTCCCATCAAATAAGAAAATGAATTTATTATATAAATTATGTTCTCAGATCACAATGCAATAATGTCAGAAATCAGTAACAGAAGTCATTAACTTTTAATTATACTAAAATTTTAATTAAAGTTTATAACAAACCTGATACTTGTGAAAATGTCTTTTAAAAAGGAGTCAAAGAATGAAGTTAGTGAAAATGATGACCTCCAAAAATTTTCTCCTCCCTAAAGCAATGAAAAACTGGCAAAAATTATCAGAGTCATCTTTTTCAGAACTCTGGAAATTAACAAAAAGCTTGCAGCAATACAGGGAGTATTTATTCAAGAAAAATGATTGAATCTCAGTAAGGACATTGAGCTTTGTGGTATTTGTACTTGTTCTCTTCCCACCTTCTCTTCTCCAGCTCTATGGTAGCCTAAAAAAAACCAATATCCTAAAAACATGATGAAAACCACCCAGACAGCCATTGGAGTTGGCGGAATGGGGTTGGAGCACCTTCAAAGCTTCATTCCTAGAGAATTGTCATTATTTGTTTTTTTCCCTGGAAGACTTCACTTACAAGGGTGTTTATATTTGACCTGAGTAAGAACTTGCCTAATGCGAAATGCCTTTTCTCCTGGGCATTTTGTTGAAAACAATTAGAGGCAATTGATGAGCTTCCTGGCTGCCAGAGATGGTGGATAACGGTTTGGGAAACAATAGGCAAAGCAAAAAGCTTAGAAGGAAAAATTTGGAACTGAGATGTCCATAGGGGCTTTGAAAAATTTTGACATATTCCTAAAAAGATCCCAAACTCTCATCTCTGCTGACACTGAAACTCTGCACAAGCAAAAAGTGAAGGCTAAGCACAGTTACAAACTATCTGGCAGAGTTGTTGAAGGCATGCGCCAACATGCACACAGAGCCTCTTGGCAAGGACTGCGAGACTTATTGGTTCCAGGCATTTAAGGAAATCTCTGTCCAATCATTATTTGAACACTAAGGTGACTGAACAGAGACTTCAGTGGCCACACACAGCAAAGAATTCAGACTTTAAAGAATTATTTCAGAAAAGCCAAGAAACAAACAAGCAACAAAAACAACAAACATCAACAACAACAAACCCTGAGGAGGGGAAAGAATCTGGTTTCTAGAGATGCCACATTATGTTATTTAAAATGTCCAGTTTTTTTTTGTCTTCTCCTATTTTTAAAAAAAAAAATTTATTGTACTTTAAGTGAAAGTTTATAGTTCAAGTTAGTCTTTCATACAAAAATTTATACATGCATTGTTATGTGATTCTACTTGCTCTCCCTATACTGTGACAGCACACTCCTCCTTTCCACCCCTGATTTCCCATGTCCATTCAACCAGCTCCTGATCCTCTCTGCCTTCTCATCTCACCTCCGGACAGGAGCTGCCCATTTAGTCTCATGTAGCTACTTGAGCTAAGAAACACACTCTTCACAAGTATCATTTTATGTGCCATAGTC
>NW_004444002.1:12216384-12242050 GCF_000243295.1 Trichechus manatus latirostris
TCTTTTGGTTTCTTGCAGTAGTGTCTTGTAGTTTTCATTGTATAGGTCTTTTATGTCTCTGGTTAGATTTATTCCTAAGTATTTTATCTTCTCGGGGGCTATTGTAAATGGTATTGATTTGGTGATTTCCTCTTGGAAATTCTCTTTTTTGTGTAGAGGAATCCAACTGATTTTTGTGTGTTTAGTCTGTATCCTGACACTTTGCTGAAATCTTCCATTAGTTCCAGTAGTTTTCTTGTGGATTCTTTGGGCTTTTCTGTGTATAAGATCATATCATCTGCAAATACAGATACTTTTACTTCTTCTCTACCAATTTGAATGCCCTTTATTTCTTTTTCTAGCCTAATTGCTCTGGCTAGGACCTCCAGCACAATATTGCATAAGAGTGGTGATAAAAGGCATCCTTGTCTGGTTCCCGTTGTCAAGGGGAATGCTTTCAAACTCTCTCCATTTAGGATGATGTGGGCTGTTGGCTTTGTATAAATGTCCTTAATTATGTTGAGGAATTTTCCTTCTGTTCCTATTTTTGCTGAGAATTTTTATCATGAATCAGTGTTGGACTTTGTCAAATGACTTTTCTGCATCGATTTATAAGATCATGTTTCTCTTGTCTTTTGTTTTATTAATATGATAGATTACATTGATTGTTTTTCTAATGTTGAACCATCCTGGCATACCTGGTATAAACCTCACTTGATCATGGTGAATTTTTTTTTTTTTTGATATGCTGCTGAATTCTATTGGCTAGAATTTTGTTGAGGATTTTTGTGTCTATGTACATAAGGGATATTAGTCTGTAATTTTCTTTTTTTGTGGTGTCTTTATCTGGTTTTGGTATGAGGGTTATGCTGGCTTCATAGAATGAGTTTGGGAGTATTCTATCCTTTTCTATGCTCTGAAATACCTTTACTGGTAGTGGTGTTAACTCTTCTCTGAAAGTTTGGTAGAATTCTCCAGTGAAACCGTCCAGGTCAGGGCTTTTTTTTTGTTGGGAGTTTTTAAATTACCTTTTCTATTTCTCCTTTTGTTATAGGTTTATTTAGTTGTTCTACCTCTGTTTGTGTTAGTTTAGGTAGGTAGTGAGTGTATAGAAATCTGTCCACTCTTCTAGGTTTTCCAAATTGTTAGAGTACAATTTTTCATAGTATTCTGTTATGATTCTTTTAATTTCAGTTGGGTCTGTTGTGATATCACCCATCTCATTTCTTATATGGGTTATTTGCTTCTGCTCCTGCTTTTCTTTTGTCAGTTTGGCCAATGGTTTATCAATTTTGTTGATATTTTCAAAGAACCAGCTTTTGGTCTGGTTAACACTTTCTATTGTTTTTCTATTTTCTCTTTCTCTTAATTCTGCTCTAATTTTTATTATTTGCTTTTTTTTGGTGCCTGAGGGCTTCTTTTGCTGCTCTCTTTCTACTTGTTCAAGTTGTAGGGTTAGTGTTTTGATTTTGGCCCTTTCTTCTTTTTGGATGTGTGCATTTATGGCTATAAATTGACCTCTGAGTGCTGCTTTTGCTGTGTTCCAAAGGTTTTGGTAGGAAGTGTTTTCGTTCTCGTTTGATTCTATGAATTTTTTTATTCCATCCTTGATTTCTTCTATGACCCAGTAGTGTTTGAGCAAGGTGTTGTTCAGTTTCCATGTGTTTGATTCTTTTTTCTTGCTTTTCCTGTTATTGATTTCTTTTATGGCTTTATGGTCAGAAAAGATGCTTTGTAATATTTGAACACTTTAGATTCTGTTAAGGTTTGCTTTATGGCCTAATATGTGGTCTATTCTGGAGAATGTTCCATATGCATTGGAAAAGAAAGTCTTTTTGGCTGCTGTTGGTGGAGTGTTCAATATATGTCCATGAGATCAAGTTGGTTGATTGTAACATTTAGATCTTCCGTGTCCTTATTGAGCTTCTTTCTAGATGTTCTGTCCTTCACCAAAAGTGGTGTGTTGAAGTCTCCTGCTATTGTTATGGAGCTGTCTATCTCTCTTTTCAATGCTGTTGGAGTTTGTTTTACGTATTTTGGAGCCATGTTGTTGGGTGCGAAAATATTTATTATGGTTATGTCCTCCTAGTGTACTGACATTTTAATCATTATGTAGTGTCCTTCCTTATCCTTTGTAGTGGCTTTTACTTTAAAGTCTAATTTGTCAGAGATTAATATTGCCACTCGTGCTCTTTCTTGAGTGTTGTTTGCTTGATATATATTTTTCCATCCTTTGAGTTTTAGTTTGTTTGTGTCTTTAAGTCTAGGGTGTGTCTCTTGTAGGCAGCGTATAGACGGATCATGTTTTTTTATCCATTCTCCCACTCTCTGTCTCTTCATTGATGCATTAATCCATTTACATTAAGTGTAATTATTGATAGGTATAAGTTTATTGCTGCCATTCTGATGACCTTTTTTGTGCACTGTGACAGTTTCTTTGTTCCACTTAATTTTCTGTGCTGAGTCGTTTTTCTTTATGTATTTTCTTTTCATCTTTCTCATTGTTGTTGATTTTGTATTTACTGAGTCTTTATATATTTTTTCTTTTTTCTTTTGACTTGTATGATTGTTAGTTTCCTTAGTGGTTACCTTAATATTTACCCCTATTTTTCTAAGTTTAAACCAATCTTCCAATCTTTTATTTCTTTATATAGCCTTGACTTCCTCTCCATATGAAAAATCTATGCCTACATTTTTTTGTCCCTCTTTTTTGTTTTAATGTTGTCATCTTTTACATATTGACATCTCTGATTCCCTATTTTCAGTGTTTTAGCTTTGATTTATTTTTGTGACTTCCCTATCTGTGTTGATATCTGGTTGCTCTGTCCTGTGTTGTACTCTTGGGTTGTTATCTGATGTTATTGAATTTCTAACTGGAGGACTCCCTTTAATATTTCTTGTAATTTTGGTTGGATTTTGAAAATTCCCTAAGCTTCTGTTTATCTGAAAATGCCCTAATTTCATCATCATATTTGAGAGAGAGTTTTGCTGGATTTATAATTCTTGGCTGGCAATTTTTTTCCTTCAAGGCTTTATGTATGTCATCCCATTGCCTTCTTGCCTACATGGTTTCTGCTGAGTAGTCTGAGCTTATTCTTATTGACTTTCTTTTGTAGATGACTTTTTGTTTATCCCTAGTTGCTCTTAAAAATTCTATCTGTATCTTTGTTTTTGGCAAGTATGATTATAATATGTATTGGTGACTTTCTTTTGGGACATATCTTATGTGGGGTTCGGATAGATATCTTGTCATCTTTCACAATTTCAGGGAAGTTTTCTGCCAGCAAATCTTCAAAAATTTTCTCTGTATTTTCTGTACCCCCCCCCTTTCTGGTACTCCAATCACTCATAGATTATTCCCCTTGATAGAGTCCCCCGTAATTCTTAGGGTTTCTTCATTTTTTAATCCTTTTATCTGATTTTTCCTCAAATAAGTTGGCATCAAGTGCTTTATCTTCAATCTCCCTAATTCTGACTTCCACTGCCTCAATTCTGCTCCTATGACTTTCTATTGAGTTGTCTAATTCTGAAATGTTATTGTTAATTTTCTGGATTTCTGATTGCTGTCTCTCTATGGATTCTTGCAGCCTGTTAAATTTGTCATTATGCTCTTCTCTAATCTTCTTAAGTTCCTCTATTACTCGGTTTGCGTTTTACCTAATTTCCTTCCTGGTCTCTGGAATAGTTCTGTATATTAATCTTTCGTATTCTGCCTCCAGTAATTCCAAGAAATTCTCTTCCTCTGGAAAATTTCTTGATTCTTTATTTTGGGAGCTTACTGTAGCCATCCCCATCTGCCTCTTTATGTGATTTGATATTGACTGTTGTCTCTGAGCCATCAATAAGTTATTATATTTATTTATTTTATGTTTGCTTACAGTGTCCTAGCTTCTTGTTTTGTTTTGATATGTCCAAATAGGCTGCTCGTGTTAGCTAGCTTGATCACCGGTGCCCCTGAAGCTGCAACATCCTGCCACCAGATGGCCAGAACTGCCACTAAATATGTGAGCCCAGGAGTCTTCCCACTCCTTCTGAATGGATTCAGCTCAGGTGTTCAGGTAGTCAGCCAACAAGTGTGTGGTGCAGGCTCTCACCTACAGTCCTAGACAGGCATGGGTGATTGGTGTAGGCACAGGCATCTAGCTGCAGCAGGGGTTCACATGCTGAGCAAGGCAGGGGGCCGACCGCTGCCCCCGAGTGTCTGGAAGGAAAGCATGCCCCTGTTCCCTAGAGTGCACAGGTGAGTGGGTTTTGCAGCCGGACTATGAGCACCCAATGCTGTTGGCCGTAAGGACTGGGAGGCACCTCTTATTCTTGGGCCCCTATCACAGGTGGCTAGGTGGCATGGGTGGAGCCACCAGTCCTCAGGCCCCTGATGTGGGTAGGTGAAGACCCTGCTTAATGGGCAGAGCAGTGTCAAATATCACAAACTTGTCACTTCACAGCTGAAACAGTTGAAGTTAGACTTCAGGTATATACCCTGTTGTACTGTGGTAATGAGGCCCTACATTGTTGAAATGGCCCACACAAGTCTCTGCAGGGGGAAAGGCACTCAAAGTCCATGGAACCCTTATGCCTGTGCCTAGGCAAAGGAGCTGTGCCTACCCTGAGTTCCTGGATCATGGGAGTTGGTAGATTATTTTTTCCCCCTGTTTGTTAATTTGTTCCCTCTCCAAGGTCAGGAGAATGGCTTAGGAAGTGTGACTGGTCCTACGTCCGGCCCAGGGTACTCAGCAATTGCTGAAGACATCTCGGACCCAGTGCAGAGCAGGGAGCAGGGAGGTAAATGGGAGAGAGATTTTTCCCAAAAGGGGGTGTTTTTGATCCGTGCTGTAGGCCAGATGCAAGTACTTATCTTTTGCTGATCGAGGGCTGCTTCTCACTGGTTCTGGATGGCCGAGTAGACTCTTGGCAGCTGGGTCTCTCCTGGTGTGGAAAATGCCTCCCAAGCACCACTGCTTGCCTCACTGCACACCATGAGCTGATCAGGGCTGAAGAGCTCAGGCTCTCACTGGGTCAGTTCTGGCAACTCCTCATTGCTTTCAAACCATCTCTTCCTCCCCCTGCCACTCAGTCCATTCCTTAACTTTGCCTTTGATGATCAGGGCTCCTAGACTGTCATATATAATCGATTCACTTGTTTTTTGGGTCTTTGTTGTAAGAAGGACCACCGGAAGCAGCTGACTACTCCGCCATCTTGGCCCTGCCTCCAAAATGTCCAGCTTTTAACAAAAAATTATAAGATATTCAAAAAACAAAAAGTATGACCCACATATGGAAAAAAGCAATCAATAGAAACTTATTTTTGAGTCAATAAAGAATTATAAATATGGCAAAAATAACCTTTAAAAATGAAGGTGAAGGACATCTATGTCAGTTAGTATAATGTAGTTCATAAAGAAAATGTTCTACATCCTACTTTGGTGAGTAATGTCAAGGTCTTAAAAACTTGCAAGTGGCCATCTGAGATACATCTATTGGTCCCAGTCATTCTGGAGCAAAGGAGAATGAAGAAAACCAAAGACACAAGGAAAATATTAGCCCAAAAGACTAAAGGATCCCATGAACTACAGTTTCCACCAGCCTGAGCCCAGAACTAGATTGTATCCAGCTTCTGCCACTGACCACTCTGACAGGGATCACAATAGAGAGTCTTGGACAGAGTGGGAGAAAAATGTAGAAGAAAATTTAAATTCACAGTAAAAGACAAGGCTTGCTGATCTGACAGAGACTGGAGGAACTCCCAAGACTATGGCCCCTGAACATGCTGCTAACTCAGAACTGAAGCCACTCTTGAAGCCCATTTTTTCTGACAAAGACTAGACAGACTTAGAAAACAAACAATAACTTGCATGAGGAACATGCTTCTTAATTCCATAAAATACGTGAGACTAAATGGGCAACTCCTGCCCAAAAGCAAGAAGAGAAGGCAGGAAGGGACAGGAAAACTATATGAAGGGACAACAAGGGTCCCTGGATGGAAAGAGGAGAGTGCTGTCACATTGCGGGGATTGCAGCCAATGTCACAAAGCAATATATGTATAAATTTTTGAATGAGAAACTAACTTGAGCTATAAACTTTTACCTAAAGGACAATAAAATAAAAAAAAGGAGAAATTAAAATTAAAACATCTCCAGATAAACAAGTACTGAGAGTTTATCACTAGTATAACAGCTCTACAAGAAATACTAAAGGGAGTCCTTCAGGCTAAAATGAAAAGACACTAAACAGTAACTAGAATCCACATGAGGAAATAAAGGGGACTGGTAAAATTCACTAAATAAGTAAATGTAGAACAGTATGGATGCATTTTTTATTGTAATTCTTTTCTTCTCCGATATGATTTAAAAGACAATTGCACCAAACAAAAAGTATAAAATGTGTTGTTGACCACACAATGTATAAAGACATAATTTGTATGACAATAAGAGCACAAGAAAGGTGGAAGAGAACAGAGCTACGTAGAAGCAAAGTTTTTTATACTATTGAAATTAAATCAATATTAATATGAACTCGAATGTTATATGGAGCCCTGGTGGTGTAGTGGTTAAGAGCTCGGCTGCTAACCGAAAAGGTCGGCAGTTCAAATCTACCAGCTGCTCTTTGGAAACCCTACGGGGCAGTTCTACTCTGTCCTATAGGGTCACTATGAGTTGGAACCAACTCGACGGCACCTAACAACAACAACAGCAGAATGTTATGTTAAGATATCAATTATAATCCTCAGGGAAACCACTAATAAAATAACTAAAAAAAAATACAGTTAAAGAAATGACAAGAGAATGAAAATAGTACACTAGCTGTATCCTTTCCACCTTCCAGGTTTTAATTTAAATGTCACCTCCTCAGAGAGGGTCATCTCTGATACCATTTATTAGTTGTGTAACACTGGGTAAGTTACTTAACTTTTCTAAGCCTCAGTCCCCTCATCAATGTAATGAAGATAAAGTAAGTTCCTATCGAGAAAGGTGGAATTTCTAATAAATGGTACTGAGAAAATTGATTAGTGATTTAGGAAAATATGAAACTAGATCTGTTCTCTATACTGTACATAGGATAAATTCTACATGGATTAGAGAGCTCAGTGTAAACAATGAAAGCAAACAAGTACTAGAAGAAAACATGAGTGAATTCTTGTTTAACTTGGATGTTGGGAACGGCTTTCTAGCTATGGCTAAAGATGAAAGGCAATAAAAGAAAAGATTGGTATATTTGACTACATAAATCAAACCAAAACCCACTTTTGCATGGAAAAAATTGCCATAAACAGGATCAAAAAGGCAACTGAAAAACTGGGAAAAATATTTGCAACATATATAATGAGATAAAGGGCTAATATCCCTAAAATATAAAGAAATCTTAAAAATTGAGGAAAAGACCAAGCACTCAACAGAAAAATGGACAAACGGTAGCAAGAGACAATTTAAAAATATTTTTAGTAGCCCTTAAACATGTGAATGGATGTGCAATTTTCTGTATAAGATAAACGCAGAGTAAAACTACACTGAGATACCATTTCTCATGTACAAACTAAAGACTGACTCTCTTGGTGAAGCTGTGGATAAACAGGCACTCTCATGTATTGCTGGTGGGAATGCAAATTGGTACAACTCTTATGGAAGGGATTTTGGCGATAGTTGACAAAACTATATATGCATTTGTTTTTTGACCTAGCAATTCCGTTTTTAGGACTTTACCCTAAAGATGCACCTTCACCAGTACAAAAATACCTGTGCATAAAGTTATTCATTGCAGCATTGTCTGTAATTGCAAAATATTGTAGGAGTTGAATAAACTATGGTACATCCCCACAGTGAGAATATTGTGGAGTTTTATTTTTAAAAAAATAAAGACTAAGGAAGATCTCCATGAACTGATATGGGGTCATTTCCAGTATATATTATTAGGTTAAAAAAAGTGCAAAACAACATATGCAGTATGCTACATTTTGTTTAAGGAAAATAAGAAAATATACATGCATCTTCTCATTTATGCAAACACAACACAGAGAATAAACTAGAACTAATGAGAGTGGTTACCTACAGGGCATGGGTGGAAACATGGTGGAAAAGATACATAGGAATGGAGTGGGTGTAAAAGTTCTCTGAGTATTTGGTATTTAACATTTCTAACTCTTGGAACCATGTTAGTGTTTCACATAATCAAAAAAAATTCAAAAAATCAGTAAAATCAACAAGGTTTGGGGGAAAACCTAAAATAGAATACAAACAAGCAAATGAACTAAACCTTATTTCGAAATGAATAACATAAGCACACTGAAGAGGGGAAAATATAACTCAAATATTTTTTGAATATAGTATTTGGACAATATGCCGTCAAGCTAAAGACAAAAAATTTATGTATCCTAACACCTTATTTTCTAGGTTTCAAGAAGAGGCATTAGACCATTAACATTCCAGGATTTCATGACAATTCCATGGTGGCCCTCTCTATACTACTTAACACAGTGCCATTCCTAGTTTTATAGAATTATTTTATACCCTCTTTCCTTTTCATGTTGAAGGGGACTTTTCTTTTTTGTTTATAATTTTACTACTTCCCCTTATGTAAAACTGTGAGGAAACTCTCTCACTCACTTGCCCTTTTCTGAATCTTTCCCAGACCTGCATATAGTGATCCATGTGTGACAGAATGATGATTTTATGTAAGAGACGGAGTGTAATGTTTTCCATTTTGTTTCCAGTCCTTCTCCTAAAAATGACCAGCCTTCGGTCAGTCATTTGAGAGACTGAATTATTAGGTAGCCTGCCTTGAACAAAACTGGTACTCTCAATCCCGCCTCTGGGCAAACTATTAAAATAGGGCTCTGAAAGTGAGTTAGGGGGAGTCTAGAAATAATTTGCTTCTGTTATACCTCTCCTTTTGCTTTCTTTGGTTAGAACTAAACTATTACTATTTTAATCATTCTCTCAGTTTTGTATGTTTAAACATGATAAATAATTTCCGAAAAGGTGATGGTAGATAGATAATAGCTGTCGAAGTTTATGAGAAATTCCATGACAGTTAAATTAATGACTTCCCTAAAACTCTAAAATATGAATTAATGTTTGCCCCCAAATGCTAGCTTCAGAAATCTACAACTTAGCTCTTCTCAAAATAGACTGCTCCTTTAATGGATGAATTGGCAAATATATGAGGCAATCATGGCTCTAAGTAATGAACAAATCCTCTATTGCTCTTTTAAGGCAGTCATGAAGCACTGGTGTTTTAATCGTCTCTCTTTTAGGAAATCAGGAAGTGTGGTACGCATATTTTCATTGTCACTCTTAAAGAAATAACCAGCATAAAATGAAAAGAATAGGAAAAAGGCTATTGATCACGCAGAGTGTTGTCCCAGGAGGCAGGTGGACCTGGGTACAGATGCTGGTCTGTCACTCACTCATGATATTTAGCTAACTTTTTTCTTTTGGTAAATGCACAAATTATAAGTGTACACAAAATAACATTTTTCACAAACTGAACACATCTGGATCAAGAAACAACATCTCCACCACCCCAGAAGCCTACCTCGTGCCCATTCCCAGTCCTTCCCCTCCACTCAAAGGTAAAAAGTCTCATGACTTCTAAAACACTATATTAGTTTGGACTGTTTTGATACTTTATATAAATGGAATCATACAATATATGCTATTTTGTGTCTTTCTCTTTTTGCTTAAATTATTATATGAGATTTGTCCAAATTGCCATTTGTTGTTGTAGTTCGTTTCTTTGTATTTCTACATAGCAGTTGTTCTAAAACTTTGGGATGTGTCATGGTTTGAATTATGTCCCCCAAAAATGTGTGTATCAGTTTGGCTGGGCCATGATTCCCAGAACTGTGTGGTTGACCTCCATTTTGTGATTGTAATTTTGTGTCAAAGAGGATTAGGGTGGGATTGTAACACCACCCTTACCCAGGTCACATCCCTGATCCAATGTAAAGGGAGTTTCACTAGGGTGTGATCTGCACCACCTTTTATCCCTTAAGAGATAAAAGGAAAGGGAAGCAAGCAGAGAGTTGGGGACCTCATACCATCAAGAAAGCAGTGCTGGGAGCAGAGCACGCCCTTTGGACCAGGGTCCCTGTGCAGAGAAGCTCCTAGTCCGGGAGAACACCGAAGAGAAGAAGGCCAACAGAGAGAGAAAGCCTTCCCCTGGTGCTGACACCCTGAATTTGGACTTTTAGCTTACTTTACTGTGAGGAAATAAACTTCTCTTTGTTAAAGCCATCCACTTGTGGTATTTCTGTTATAGTAGCACTAGATAACTAAGACAGGATGCATCCGAATCAACTTCACCCTCAGAGTCTCTGATTCATTAGTTCTGGCATGAGGCTCACTAATTTGTGTTTCTTACAAGTTCCCAAATGCTGCTGTTGCTGGTCTGGGGAGGATGAGAAACACCAGAAGTTTGCCTTTCCTGGGGGTGAAGCCATATCCATAGATTGGGAGCTACGGGGAGAGGAAGCCTCTATTTTCTTGGTTGCACATGCCCAGGTTAGAGCATCCATGATATGGAGCTTGGAAGGATGGAAAAGATTTTGGCTGTCCTAACAAGATTTAGTAAATTTTCTTGAATGAATGTTTCTCCATTTACTCTATGCACTTAGCACAGTATCCAGAGACTTTAAATGATTGTTTTATATAATCTCCACCAGTTCAATTATTGTTTTGCTGGGGAGAGGGTCCACTGAGCTCTTTACCATTTCAGAAGTCCTGTCCCCTCACCTTGTTTTTTTTTTTAATTTTTTAAATTTTATTTATTTTATTGTTGTTGTTGAGAATATACACAGTAAAACATACAGCAATCCAAAAGTTTCTACATGTACAATTCAGTGACACTGGTTACATTCAAGCTGTGCAACCATTCTCACCCTCCTTTTCTGAGTTGTTCCTCCCCTATTAACATAAACTCACTGCCCCCTAAGGCTCCTATCTAATCTTTCCAGTTGCTGTTGTCAGTTTGATGCTATATAGATAGTTCTTAAATGAGCATAATGCTAAACTATTGTTTGGTTTTAAGAAGACATACAGGAGTATTTTTTGTTTAAGGTTTTAGTTATCTCAGAGCAATAGTTTCAGGTGTTCATTCAGCCTCTATGGTTCCAGAAATTCTGGATTCCATGGGAATTTGAAATTCTGTTCTACATTTTCCCCCTTTTGATCAGGATTCTTCTATAGAATCTTTGATCAAACTGTTCAGTAATGGTAGCTGGGCACTATCCAGTTCTTCTGGTCTGATTGCAAAGGAGGCAGTTTTTCCTGGAGGCAATTAGCCACATATTCTATATCCTCCTCCTATTTTTGATTCTCCTTCTTCTTCTATTGCTCTAGATGAATAGAGACCAATTGTTGTGCCTTAGATGACTGCTTGAAAGCTTTTAAGACCCAAGGTTCTATGCAACAAACTAGGAGGTAGAACAGAAGCACTAAACATTTTATTAGGCCAATTAATTGGTATATCTCATGAAACCATGACCCTATACCTCCAAACCAAGGAACCAAATCCCATGAGGTGTTTGGTCATATATCCTGCCTTGTTTTTCACAGAGAAGGAAACTAAAATCGAGAGAAATTCTGAATTGCCTATAGCAGTGATGGGGCTGGGACCAGATCTAAAATTCAGTGCTGTTTCCAGTATTTTAATGAGCCAGTGGTTTACACTTTTGCTTGTGCCATAACTGAGAAGATAGAATCCATGTAACGGGTAAAAAATATGGATAGATCTAATAACTCAATTTCCAAATTGTTTTATAATATGTTGTCAAGTGATCTGTACTGTGACCTTGATGCTATTTCTTTTAAGCTTTGCTGATCCTTCCTCTCCCCACTATAGCTCCCATCCCACCCCTTGTATGTACTGTAGAGGTCCTTGGGCAATGGTGAAATTTCCAGAACAATTATTCTACTGAGAAGTCACACATAGTTTTCAGTCTTTCCAGTGAGTATAGGCTTATCAAACATAACTTTTGAACTGGTGGGATAGCGTAATAAAAAGAATCCAGGCTTTGACATCAAACTCCATTTCAGACCACAGCATGGCCGCTTCCTCGTTGGGTGTTCTCAGGCATGTTGAACAACATTTCTGAACCTCAGTTTCCACATCTGCAAAATGGTCATAATAATACTGTACAGAATGTTGTGAGGAATCAACACAGTCATGTATGTACAGAGCCTAGCACATAAGAGAGGCTCAATGGCAGCTCCTTTTCATCTTCAGTATTATTGCTGCAAATGACTAGTTGGTTACCAAGGTTTTGCTCACTGCTCTTTTTCTGCAGATTGTTGCTTAGTTTCTTGTTCCCTGATGGCATCTCTTTTGGATGTTATGTTGTTCAATTGATGCACGTTCTTAGTACGTCAAATAATATTGTGCTTCAGATAATATAAACTTTAGTAATTTACATAACATTAAAAGAGTAGAGATGCCTTGGAGATAGAGTGTGATTATCTGGTCATTTTGTCCTAGCCTGTGAATTGGGGGTTTCTACTTCCATCTAGTTTCTTGCCCATTTGTGTGACTGTCCCATTAGTCTCATTTATCAGAGCATCTAGAAATAGTGAAGTAATTCACCACATTATTAGTCTGGAGTTCAAAGGGCAATTGTTTTATGCCTTTTTAAAAGATTCGTATCTCCCCAAATGTAAGCAATCCAATAAATCTGTCCAGTCTAAGTGTGTTATGATTGTGCTGGATTCATCTCCTTCCATTACAAGAGAAATACAGGATTCTTTGCTTCAGCCAAGGTGCACTGGTTAATGTCCATCAGGAATCGACAAAATAGTTGTTTGGTTTTAGGATAACATTTTGTTTCCCAGTCTCAGAGTTTGGTCATGAAACTGGTATGAGCCTCAGACTCTGCTGAGAGTGAATTAAAAATGTGCGTGTGTGTGTGTGTGTGTGTGTGTGTGTGTGTTTCCTTTGGAAAAGGTCTCTGAATGTGGCCTTGAACATTTATAAAGCGGTCATGACAAATCACCAAGGATCATTAAAATAATCAACAATTACATCGTACTTATAGCATTAAAATGTCCAGTCCCTGTTCTAAGTGCTATATATTAGTTCATTTAATGCTCACAACAATCCTGTGAGGTAGTTATGATTATTATCCTTATTTTATAGATGAGGATATTGAGGCACAGAAAGGTTAAGTGACTTGCCCGGGGTCAGAGTTGGGAGACAAAAATGGACCAGCTTCAAAATTGGTGCTCTCAATTACTAAACTGCCTCTTGTATAATGATATGTGCTAAGAAGAATACAAATGGGTTTTTATTACCCTTAAAGCTGCATTCTTCACCAAAATAGCCTAGGCAAAGGCTCTTGAGTGAGCAAACAGCAGCGTGGACTGCTCCTCCTGAGCTTTGCCACTGACAGTGGCAGCCTGGCTCAACTGGGATGTTTCCCAGTCATTCCTGGTAGGGTTCTGCTCTCCATCCTAGCAGAACATGTATCTGCCTCCACGGCATCATGCCAACAGTCTCAGAGAGTAGCACAGAGGCCACTGAAAGGGAGGCTGCTGGAGCAGTTGCAGCAGACATAGAGTGACCCTTGAGACGTCTCTGGAGAGCTTAAGCATGGGTTTTCGGGCATGGAGAGCAGAGATCAGGCTGATTCGTTTAGAACCTTCTCAAGCAACACTGGAGTGACATCCATGGGGAGGGGAACAGGGAAGAGAGGGTACTTACAAGGCTCAACCCCCAGGACTTCTCTGAGGCCAGGGTAAGTGTCATGGATTGAATTATGTCCCCAAAACAATGTGTATATCAATTTGACTGGGCCATGATTGTACTCTAGATTTCACAGATGAAGACGAAGTTTTGTATTTTGGACTTGGAATTAAGACTTTTGCTATGATACGATGGGATGAATATCTTTTGCATGTTGCAAGGATGTTATTTTTGGGGGCCAAAGGGTGGAATGTCATGGATTGAATTATGTCCCCCACAAATGTGTGTATCAACTTGACTGGGCCTTGATTCCCAGTATTGTGTGGTTGTCCTCCATTCTGTGATTGCAATTTTATGTTAAAGAGGATTGGGGGGGATTGTAACACCCTTACCCAGGTCACCTCCCTGATCCAATGTAAAGGGAGTTTCCCTGGGGTGTGGCCTGCATCATCTGTTATCTTACAAGAGATAAAAGGAAAGGGAAGCAAGCAGAGAGTTGGGGACCTCATACCACCAAGAAAGAAGTACCTGGATCAGAGTGCATCCTTTGGGCCCAAGGTTTCGGCACAGAGAAGCTCCTAGTCCGGGGGAAGACTGATGACGCAGGGACCTTCCTCCAGAGCCGTCAGAGAGTGAAAGCCTTCCCCTGGAGTTGACACCCTGAATTAGGACTTCTAGCCTACTAGACTGTGAGAGAATAAATTTCTCTTTGCTAAAGCCATCCACTTGTGGTATTTGTTATAGCAGCACTAGATAACTAAGATAATCAGTTTGAGAGCAGCTGTGTCTCTGAACGTGAGAAGATGGTACAGTGAAAGCAGCGACTCCTAGGGCAGCCGACTGATGAGGAGCTCAGCTGGGAAGCAAGGGCAGTGTTCCTGGGCACCCAGGATACTGGGGCAACACTTCCATCTGAACTGGACCTTAGGAGGGACCCACATGCCGAGAGCAATCCCCAGCCCTGGGCTTTCTATTGGACAGGTGAATGTGTCCTAAACTACATCAAGAAATGGCCACTGACATCATTCGGTGCTGTTTGCCTATTTAAATGGTGTGTGTAAGTATAAGATACATTCTGCTTGTGTTAAAACTTTTATTCCCAAGACTAATAGCTTGTTACTTTAAAAGTATCTGTTTAATGTAATATAGGCCCCTGAAAGGAATAGCGAAAGAAACTATTGACCACAGAACTCAGCATCAACCAAGCACATTGTGATAATTTGCTGACCATTGATGAAAGACTTTGTCTGACATTTGCCCTACTGGGGAAGGGCTGGAGGGGAAAAAAACTCTGAAAATCCATCCTAAATTCTCAGATAAGTAATTGTACTAAAACAAATGGAAAGAGGAGTATTTTGTACTCCTATCTTCAGCTTCATGAGAGGCTTTTGCTCCCTTGTCTCCCCACTGGGAAGTGTCTTTCCTGAGAAGATACTGTGTCCTACGCCTTTAAGAGGAAAGGAGGGGAAAAATGTGTAATAAACTAGAGTTACATACATTTGAGATGTCATTCTCAATTGTTAATTCAAACAAGGGGCTTTTGAAGCTTTTTATCTAATGGAATGAAGGCATTTGATACCTTGTCTGTATTCAAATTGATTTCCTCTCACAAAATAACAAGTACAAATGACTGCTCAACATGGATTGATTGATACCATACCCCAGAGGCAGCTAACTCTAAAATCATAGCTTTTGAGAATCTTGCAGAGATTTTGGCCCATTGGCCTGCAGTGGAATCCCAGTAGGGACATAAGGGAGCAAAGGAGATAGCACAACTCCTGTCCTACTGAATGAGGAGCTAGATCCCATTCTATCTCTAATATATGTTGCCAGGCCAAGACTGACGACACACTGATAAGGGTTTTCTGTTCTCTTGCTTCCATCTCCTACATCCTCTCTTCTTACCCCCACCAACGTCTTTCTCCTCTTCTCTCTCATTTCTTTTCCTTTCCTCCACTGTCCTCTTTTCTCCTTCTCTCAATTTCTTCTTTTCCTTTGCCTTTTTATCTCATATTTTCCAGTATTATCACAACAGAGTTGAATTTGCATTTCCCTAGTGGCCAATGATGTGGAACATCTTTTCATGGCTTAGTTGCCGTCTTTATATCTTTGCCCATTTTTTAAATTGAGTTGTTTTCTTTGTATTGAGTTTGAGACTTCTTTATGTATTCTAGATACAAGTCCCTTGGCAAATACTTGACTTACAATTATTTTCTCCCATTCTGTGGTTTGTATTTTCTTTCTCTTAACAATGTCTTTTGAAGAGCAGAAGTTTTAAATATTGATGAAGTCTGAGTTATCTGTTTGTTATTTTATGGCTTGTGTTTCTGGAGTCATATCCAAAAAAATCTTTGACTCATTCAAGGTCACAAGTGTTTTCTCCTGATAGAAGTTTTATAGTTTTATTTTACATTTAGGTCAGTGATCTAGTTTGAGTTAATGTTTGGGTATGGCACAAGGTATGGATAAAAGTTCATATATTTTGCATATGGATATCCAATTGTTCTGGCACCATTTGATGAAAAGGCTATCCTTTTCCCATTGAATTGCTTTTGAATCTCTGTCAAAAACTAGTTGAGGGGAGAAGCCAAGATGGCAGACTATCAAACGCACTATACCATCCCTCTACAGCAAAGACCCAAGAAACCAAGTGAAACAGATGCCGATAACAATCCTGGAACCCTGAACATCAAAAAGGAGGGATAAAGAATTGAACTGAGCACTGACTGGAAGAAAAAATTGAATGAACACAACAAAAGAGGAGTGAAACGGAGCGAGGGACTCTTGCCAGCCATCCTGGCTCAATGTGGCCATCTTGAGACAGCCAGCAGTGACCTCGGGTGAGGAGCACAGAAAGGTAATGTCACGGCATGCCTGTAAAAGACAGAGAAACTATATAAACACACCTGGAGATAAGCAAGCTGAGTGGATCATGATCTGAATCTAAGGAAGGAAAACATATCACTATGATGCTAATGGGATGGATTAGCGGCAGTTATGTTGATGAGATCTACAAGATTAGATAGTGTCTTAAGCCAATCTCTTTCGAGATATAAAAGAGAGAAGTGAGCAGAGAGACAAGGGGACCTCATACCACCAAGAAAGCAGTGCCAGGAGCACAGCGTATCCTTTGGACCTGGGGTCCCTGTGCAGAGAAGCTCCTAGTCCAGAAGAACATTGATGAGAAGGCTGACAGAGAGAGAAAGTCTTCCTCTGGAGCTGACACCCTGAATTTGGACTTTTAGCCTACTTTACTGTGGTATTTGTGTTGTAGCAGCACCAGATGACTAAGACAACCATTTCAAGAGATAGCATATGATCAGGAACCCATGGTACTGAAGGAAGAAGTCCAAGCTGCACTGAAGGCATTAGTGATAAACAGGTCTCCAGGAATTGACAAAATACCAATTGAGATGTTTCAACAAACGGATGCAGTGCTGGAAGTGCTAACTCATCTATGCCAAGAAATTTGGAAGAAAGCTACCTGGCCAACCAACTGGAAGAGATACATATTTATGCTTATTCCCAAGAAAGGTGATCCAACCAAATGTGGAAATTATCAAACAATGTCATTAATATCATTTAAAAAGGGCTGCAGCAGTATATCAACAGGGAACTGCCAGAAATTCAGGCCTGATTCAGATGAGGATGTGGAACAAGGGATATCATTGCTGATGTCAGATGGATCCTGGCTGAAAGCAGAGAATACCAGAAAGATGTTTACCTGTGTTTTATTGACTATACAAAAGCATTCGACTGTGTGGATCATAAAAAATTAAAAATTATGGATAACATTGCAAAGAATGGAAATTCCAGAATACTTAATTTTGCTCATGAGGAACCTGTATCTAGATCAAGAGGCAGTTGTTCAAACAGAACAAGGGGATACTGCGTGGTTTAAAGTCAGGAAAGGTGTGTGTCACAGTTGTATCCTTTCACCATACATATTAAATCTGGATGCTGAGCAAATAATCCAAGAAGCTGGACTATATGAAAAAGAATGGGACACCAGGATTGGAGGAAGATTCATTAACAACCTGCGTTATGCAGATGACACAACCTTGCCTCTGAAAGTGAAGAGGACTTCTAGCACTTACTGATGAAGATCAAAGACCACAGCCTTCAGTTATGGATTATACTTCAATATAAAGAAAACAAAAATCTTCACAATTGAACCAATAAACAGACAAAAGAGTGAATTTGTCAAGGATTTCATTTTATTTGGATGCACAATCAACACTTATGGAAGCAGCAGTCAAGAAATCAAAAGACACATTGCATTGGGCAAATATGCTGCAAAAGACCTCTTTAAAGTGTTGAAAAGCAAAGATGTCACCTTGAAGACTAAGGTGCGCCTGCCCCAAGCCATGGTGTTTTCAATCACATCATATGCATGCAAAAGCTGGACAACTAATAAGGAAGACCAAAGAAGAACTGACACCTTTGAATTGTGGTGTTGACAAAGAATATTGAATATACAATGGACTACCAAAAGAACGAACAAATCTGTCTTGGAAGATGTACAACCAGAATGCTCCTTAGAAGGAAGGATGGTGAGACTACATGCCATATACTTTGGACATGTTGTCAGGGAGGACCGTCCTTGGAGAAGGACACTATGCTTGGTAAAGTAGAGGGTAAGCAAAAAAGAGGAAGACACTCAATGAGATGGATTGACACAGTGGCTGCAACAATGGGCTCAAGCATAACAACAATTGTGAGCATGGTGCAGGAAGTATATAGTGTTTCGTTCTGTAGTACATAGGGTTGCTGAGTCAGAAATGATTCAACGGCACCTAGCAACAACAACAGAATGTCAGGAAGACTATAGGAATTCCAGAACGGGGAGAAAACACACACACACACACACACAGAAAATTTTTGAAGATTTGGTGGCAGAAAACTTCCCCAATATCATGAAAGATGAGAAGATATCCATCCAAGAAGCTCGTTGATCCCCATACAGGATAGATCTCAAAAGAAAGTCACCAAGACATATAATCAAACTTTCCAAAACCAAAGATAAAGAAAGAATCTTGAGAGCAGCTCGGGAAAAATGAATTGTTACCTTCAAAGGGAAACCAATAAGACTAAGATCTGTTTCCTCAGCAGAAACCATGTAGACAAGTAGGCAATGGGATGACATATATAAAACCTGATAAAAAAAAAAAAAGGCCAACCAAGAATTGTATACCCAGCAAAATTGTCTCTCAAATATGATGGCAAAACTAGGACATTTCCAGAAAAACAGAAATTAAGGAAATTTGTAAAAACCAGACCAACCTTACAAGAAATATTAAAGGGAGTCCTTCGGACAAAGAACCAACAACATCAGACAACAACCTGAGATTAAGACACATGACGATGTCACCAAGAAACCAACCAAGACAAAGAATTTTCAAAAATAAAATAAAACTATGAGACTGAGAACAGGGAACCAGAGATGTCAATCTGTAAATGATGACAACTTCAAAATAAAAACAGGGAATAAATGGTGTAGCTAGAGAACTTCCATATGGAGAGGAAACAAAAAACCCATTGCCATTGAGTCAATTCCTACTCATAGCAACTCTATAGGATGGAGTAGAACTGTCCTATAGGATTTCTGAGGAGCAACTGGTGGATTTGAACTGCTGACTTTTGGTTAGCAGCCAAGCTCTTAACCAATATCAAGATATAACAGACTGTTTTAAACTTAGGAAGATAAAGGTAAATTTCAGGGTAACCACAAAGAAAATTAATAACCTAGTCACCAAAATTTTAAAAAAGTAAGAAAATCAGAAAGACTTAGCAAACACAAAATCAACAACGAATGAAATGAAAAGAAAATCCATAAACAAAAAGAACTCAGTACAGAAAAGTAAGTTGAACAAAGAAACCGTCACACTATAAAAAACAAAAAACAAAACAAAAAGCACAACCAAATGATAGTGATAAATTCATAACTATTGATAATCACAGTGAATGTTAAGGGGGTTAAATGCACCAGTCAAGAGACAGAGTAACTCATACCAACCCAACAGGACAGAGTAGAACTGCCCCATAAGGTTTCCAAGGAGCGGCTAGTGGATTGGAACTGCTGACCTTTTGGTTAGCAGCCATAGCTCTTAACCACTGTGCCACCTGGGCTCCAGAGAGTAACAGAATGGATAAAAATACATGAACCATCAATATGTTGCCTACAAGAGAGACACCTTAGACACACTGATAAAAATCAACTGAAAATCAAAGGATGGAAAAAAGATATCAAGCAAACAGTAACAAAAAAAGAGCAGGAGTGACAATATTAATATCTGATAAAATAGACTTTAAAGCAAAATCCAACATAAGAGACAAAGAAGGGCACTATATAATGATTAAAGGGTCAATCCATGAAGAGGACATAACCATAATAATATTTACACACTCAACAACAGAGCTCCAAAATACATAAAATAAACTCTAGCAAAATTGAAAAAAGAAATAGACAATTCCACAATAATAGTAGGACACTTTAACACACCATTTTTGAGGAAGGACAGAACTACTAGAAAGAAGCTCAACAAAGATACTGAAGATCTAAACATCACAGTCAAGCAGCTTGACCTCATAGACATATATAGAACACTCCACCCAACAGCAGCACAGGACAGATTCTTCTCCAATGAACAGGGATCGTTCTCCAGAATAGACCATATTCTAGGCCACAAAGCAAGCCTCAATAAATTAAAAAATACTGAAATAATACAAAGCATTTCTCAGATCACAACACTATAAAATCTGAAATCAATAACAGAAGAAGAACAAAAAAAATCAAATACATGGAAACTGAATAACACCTTGCTTAAAAACCACCACGTAATAGAAGAAATTAAAAATGAAATAAAAAATTCTTAGAATCAAGCGAGAATGAAAACACAACATACCAAAACCTTTGGGACACAGCAAAAGCAGTGCTTAGAGGTTGATTTATAGCAATAAACACACACATCTAAAAAGAAGAAAGGGCCAAAATCAAGACCTTAACTAAACAACTTGATCAAACAGAAAGAGAACAGTAAAGGAAGCTTACAACCACCAGAAGAAAGGAAATAATAAAGATTAGAGCAGAAATAAATGAATCAGAAAACAGAAAAACAATAAAAACAATCAAGAATACTACAAGCTAGTTCTTTGGAAAGATTAATAAAATTGATAAATCACTGGACAAATTGACAAAAGAAAAGAAGGAGAAGATGCAAATAACTCCAATAAGAAATAAGATGGGTGGCATTACAACAGAATCAACTGAAATAAAAAGGATCACAACAGAATATTATGAAAAATTATACTCCAACAAATTTGAAAACCTAGAAGAAATGGACAAATTTCTAGAAACACACTACCTACCTAAACTAACACAAACTGAGGTACAAAATCTGAACAGACCCATAACAAAAGAGGAAACTGAAGGGGTCATAAGAAAATTCCCCACACAAAAAAGTCCTGGACCAAACAGCATACATGGAGAATTCTAGCAAACTTGCAGAGAAGAGTTGACACCAATACTACTTAAACTATTCCAGAACATAGAAAAGGAAGGGATACACCCAAATTCATTCTATGAAGCCAGCATAACCCTGATACCAAAACCAGGCAAAGACATGAGTAAAAAAGAAAATTATAGACCAATCTCTCTCATGAATATGGATGCAGAAAATCTCAATAAAATTCTAGCCAGTAGAATACAACAGCATATCAGAAAAATAATACATCATGACCAAGGTGGATTCATACCAGGTATGCAAGGATGGTTCAACACTAGAAAATCAATCAACGTAATTTACCATATAAATAAAACAAAGAATGAGAATCACATGATCATCTCAACAGATGCAGTAAAGGCATTTGATAAAGTCCAACACCCATTCTTGATAAAAACTCTCAAGGAAATAGGAATAGAAGGGAAATTCCTCAACATAATTAAGGAGTTATATACAAAACCAACAACCAACATTATTTTCAACAGAGAGAGACTGAAAGCATTCGCCTTGAGAATGGGAACCAAACAAGGATGCCCTTTATCACCACGCTTATTTAATATTGTACTGGAAGTCCTAGCTAGAGCAATAAGGTAAGAAAAGGAAATAAAGGGCATACAAATGGGTAAGGAAGAAGTAAACTATCCCTATTTGCAGATTATATGATCATATACATAGAAAATCCCAGAGAATCCACAAGAAAGCTACTGGAACTAATAGAAGAATTCAGCAAAATAGCAGAGTCCAAGAACAACGTATAAAATCAGTTGGATTCCTCTACTTCAAAAAAGAGAACTCCAAAAAGAAAATCAGGAAAACAGTACTATTTACAATAGTCCTTATGATGGTTAAGGTTGTGTGTCAACTTGGCTGGACATGGTTCTCAGTGGTTTGGTGTTATGATGTAGTTTGGCAGCTATGTAATGATGTAATCACCTCCATAATGAGATCTGATATAATGTAATCACCTCTATAATGAGATATGCTATGAGCAGCCAATCAGTTAAAAGGGAGTTTCTTTGGGGGTGTGGCCTGCATCCAATATATGTGGACTTTCCAGCAAAGTTCTCGGGCTTTTGCTCGCTCTGGATCCTGCATCTGACTTCCAGTTCTCGGGACTTGAGCTAGCATCTTGCCTGCAGATCTTGGGATTTGTCAGTCCCTGCAGCTGATGAGCCAGCAGCCTGCCATCTTACCTGCTGATCTTGGGATTCATCAGCCTCCACAGCCTGTGGGTCAGAGGCCTGCTGTCTGACCTGCTGATCTTGGGTTTACCGGCCCCTGCAGCTGTATGAGTCAGGAGAAGCTTCCAGCGTGACCCATGAACTTGGGACTTTCCAGCTTCTACAACTGCGTGAACCATTTCATTGATATAAAACTCTCTCTACATACATACATACATACACACACACACACACACTTCACTAGTTTTGCTTCTCTGAAGAACTCAGCCTAGGACACTCCTCAAAAAGAAAAAATATTTAGGAATAAATCTAACTAGAGATGCAAATCTTACACAAAGAAAACTACAAAACACTACTGCAGGAAACCAAGAGACCTACATAAATGGAAAAATATGCCATGCTCATGGATAGGAAGACTTAACATTGTGAAAATGTCAATACTACCCAAAGTGACCTACAAATATAATGCAATCCAGATCCAAATTCCAACAACGTTCTTTAATGAAATGGAAAAACTAATTGCCAACTTTATATAGAAAGGAAAGAGGCCCTAGATAAGCAAATCATTATTGAAGAAGAACAAAATAGGAGGCCTCACACTCCCTGATCTCATAACCTACTATACAGCCGTGATACTCAAAACAGCCCGGTTCTGGTACAATGACAGACACATAGACCAGTGGAACATAATTGAGAACCCAGAAATAATTCATCCACCGATGGGCAGCTGATCTTCAACAAAGTGTCAATGTTCATTAAATGGGGAAGAGAAAGTCTCTTTAACAAATGGTGCTGGCAAAACTGGATATCTATTTGCAGAAACAAGATCCATACCTCACGCCATACACAAAAACTAACTCAACATAGATCAAAGACCTCAATGTAAAACCTAAAACTATAAAGATCATGGAAGAAAAAATAGGAACAATGCTAAAGGCCCTAATATATAGCATAAATGGAATATCAAACATAACTTGAAATGCACAAACAGCAGAAGATAAACTATATAACTGGGATCTCCTAAAAATTACACTTACACTCATCAAAAGACTTCACCAAAAGAGTAAAAAGAGAACTTACAGACTGGGAAAAAAAATCTTTAGCTACAGCATAGTCAACAAAGGTCTAATCTCTAAAATTTATAGAGAACTTCAACACATCACAACAAAAAGACAAACAACCCAATGAAAAAATAGGCAAAGGACATGAACAGACACTTCACCAAAGAAGACATTCAGATGGCTAACAGACATATGAAGAAATGCTCACGATCATTAGCCATTACAGAGATGCAAATCAAAACTACAAAGAGATTCCATCTCACACCGGCAATAATGTCACTGATCAAAAACAGAAAACAACAAATGCCGGCAAGGTTGTGGGGAGATTGGAACTCTTACACACTACTGGTGGGAATGTAAAATGGTACAACCGCTATGCAAAATGGTATGGTACTTCCTTAAAAAGAAAAAAAGAAATAGAAATAACATATGATCCAGCAATTCCACGCCTAGGTAAATATGCTAGACAAATAAGAGCTGTGACAAAAATAGGCATATGCACACTCATGTTCATTGCAGCCTTATTCACAATAGCAAAAAGATGGAAACAATCTAAGTGCTCATCGACGGATGAATGGATAAACAAAATATGATACATACTCATAATGGAATACTACGCCAAGATAAAGAATAATGATGAATCTGCTAAACATCTCACAACATGGATGAATCTAGAGAGCATTATGCTGATTGTAATAAGTCAATCACAAAAGGACAAATATTGTATGAGACCACTATTAGAAATAGTCAAGAAAAGGCTTATACACAGAAGGAAAACTTTTTGATGGTTACCAGGGATAGGATACTTTTTTAAAGTATTATAATGACATGTACAAAGACTAGAGATAGAAAACCAAAAGGGAAGAACACACTTGGCATTTCTCAAGCTGAAAGAACTGAAAAAAAAATTCAGGCCTCACGTTACAATAGGGAAGGATTCTATGGGGAAAATATTAAATAAAGCAGGAAGCATCAAAAGGAGATGGAAGGAATACACAGAGTCATTATACCAAAAAGAACTGGTCAATGTTCAACCATTTCAGGAGGTAGCATATGATCAGGAATCAATGGTACTAAAAGAAGAAGTCCAAGTTGCACTGAAAGCATTGGTGCAAAACAAGGCTCCAGGAATCGATGGAATACCAATTGAGATGCTTCAACAAATGGATGCAGCTCTGGAAGTGCTCACTCATCTATGCCGAGAAAATTGGAAGACAGCTACCTGGCCAACCAACTGGAAGATATACATATTTATGCCTATTGAAAAGAAAGGTGATCCAACAGAATGCGGAAATTATCAAACAATATCATTAATATTACATGCAAGTAAAACTTTGCTGAAGATCATTCAAAAGCAGCTGTAGCAGTATATCGACAGGGAACTGCCAGAAATTCAAGTGGGATTCAGAAGAGGGCATGTAATGAGGGATATCATTGCTGATGTCTGATAGATCCTGGCTGAAAGTAGAGAACAGCAGAAAGATGTTTTCCTGTGTTTTATTGACTATGCAAAGGCATTCGACTGTGTGGGTCATAACAAATTATGAATAACATTTCAAAGAATGGGAATTCCAGAACACTTAATTGTGCTCTTGAGGAAGCTGTACATAGATCAAGAGGCAGTTGTTGAAACAGAACAATGGGATACTGCGTGGTTTAAAGTCAGGAAAGGTGTGCGCCAGGGTTGTATCCTTTTACCATACCTATTCAATCTGTATGCTGAGAAAATAATCAGAGAAGCTGGATTATATGAAGAACGGGGCATCAGGATTGAAGGAAGACTCATTAACAACTGTGTTATGCAGATGGCACAACCTTGCCTGCTGAAAGTGAAGAGGACTTGAAGCACTTACTGATCAAGATCAAAGACCACAGCCTTCAGCAAGGTCATGGATGCTCCATAGACACGTCTCTTCCTGAGAGACCAAATTGCTAGGCTGAGGGCTGTGGGGACCATGGTCTCGGGGAACATCTAGCTCAATTGGCATAACATAGTTTATAAAGGAAACGTTCTACATTCTACTTTGGTGAGTAGCATCTGGGGTCTTAAAAGCCTGTGAGCGGCCATCTATGATACTCCACTGGTCTCACCCCCTTGGGGGCAAGAGAGAATGAAGAAAACTGAAGATACAAGGGAAAGATTAGAAAACTAAAGATACAAGGGAAAGATTAGCTCAAAGGACTAATGGACCACATCTACCATGGCCTCCACCAGACTGAATCCAGTGCAGCTAGACGGTGCCCAGCTACCACTTACTGCTCTGACAGGGATTA
>NW_004444002.1:12242150-12252850 GCF_000243295.1 Trichechus manatus latirostris
CTACAGCCTCCACCAGAATGAGTCCAGTACTACTAGATCGTGCCTGGCTACCACCACCGACTGCTCAGACAGGGATCGCAACAGAGGGTCCTGGACAGAGCTGGAGATAAATGTAGAATAAAATTCTAACTCACAAAGAAAGACCAGACTTACTGGCCTGACAGAGACTGGAGAAATCCCGAGAGTATGGCCCCTGGACACCCTTTTAGCCTAGTAATGAAGTCACTCCCTAGGTTCACCCTTCAGCCAAAGATTAGAAAGGCCCATAAAACAAAATAAGACTAAAGGGGCACAACAGCCCAGGGACAAGGACTAGAAGGCAGGAGGGGACTGGAAAGCTGGTAATAGGGAACCCAAGGTCGAGAAGGGAAAGTGTTCACATGTTGTGGGATTGTTAACCAACGTCATAAAGCAATTTGTACACTAAGTGTTGAATGAGAAACTAGTTTATTCTGTAAACCTTCATAGAAAGTTAAAAAAAAAAAGAAAGAAAGAAAGACCACAGTCTTCAGTATGGATTACACCTCAACATAAAGAAAACAAAAATCCTCACAACTGGACCAATTGCAACATCATGATAAACAGAGAAAGTATTGAAGTTGTCAAGGATTTCATTTTACTCATCCACAATCAACACCAATGGAAGCAGCAATCAAGAAATCAAAAGATGCATTGCATTAGGCAAATCTGCTGCAAAAGACCTCTTTAAAGTGTTGAAAAGCAAAGATGTCACCTTGAAGACTAAGGTACGCCTGACCCAAGCCATGGTGTTTTCAATTGTCTCATATGCATGTGAAAGCTGGAGGATGAATAAGGAAGACCGAAGAAGAATTGATGCCTTTGGATTGTGGTGTTGGCAAAGAATGTTGAATATACCACAGACTGCCAAAAGAACAAACAGATCTGTCTTGGAAGAAGTACAACCAGAGTGCTCCTTGGAAGCGAGAATGGCAAGACTATGTCTCACATACTTCGGACATATTATCAGGAGGGGTCAGTCCCTGGAGAAGGACATCCTGATTGGTAAAGTAAAGGGTCATTGAAAAAGAAGAAGACACTTAAAGGGACGGATTGACACAGTGTCTGCAACAATGCGCTCAAGCATACCAATGATTGTGAGGATGGTTCTGGACCAGGCAGTGTTTCATTCTGTTGTACTCACTATGAGTTGAAACCGACTCGACGGCACCTAACAACAACAACAGGGGTAGGAGGGTGAGGGAGGGAGAATCACTGACTAGAGAGAAAACACATGTTAACTTTGGTAAAGGGAAAGGCAATACACAATGTTGAGGGAGTCCGCCCAACATAATCAAGGCAAGGGAAGATACTGAGAGGTACATGAGATAAAAGGCAATGAAGGTATATACTATAACCTACACAATCCTGCAACAACACTAATAACAAACAATAATTGATGAGTGGATACATAAGTGGATATGTATGCTGAATAGGTATGGGAAGGTGTTCGGGAGTACACCCATGTGCATACATAGGTTTGGCTATGGATATTTCCACATACATATTCATATATGCTGCATGTATATTCATATATATAATAGAGCACACAGGGGGTGCAGTCTTGGAAACAACCTAGACATAACGGAACACCTCATGGGACTGAGTAACTAGGCTTGAAGGCTAAAGAACATAGTCCTGGGGACATCCGGGTCAATTGTCATAACATAAATGAAGCCATTCCCAGAGATCACCTTTCAGCCAAATAATAGGCCTATAAATAAACAATAACACATATGAGTAAAGTGCTCGTTAGAACAATCATCCAAAAGGACAACATCATGCCCAAAAACAAAGATGAGAAGGCAGGAAGGGCAGGAAAACCAGACAAATGGAAATGGGGAACTCAGGGTGGTAATGGGGAGAGTGCTGACACACTGTGGGGAGTGCAACCTATGTCATGGAACAATTTGTGTATAAACTATTGAATGGGAAACTAATTTGCTCTGTAAACCCTCACCTAAAGCACAATAAAAAAATTAGTTGAGCATATATATGTTGGTCTATTTCTGGACTCTATTCTGTTCCACTGGTGTATTTATTTCTCATTACACAAATACATGTTGTTTTAATTGCAGTCGTTTTATATTAAGACTTTAAAACAGGTACGGTTAGCCCTCCACCTTTGTTCAGTTTTTTAAAGTTATTTTGGTTATTGTAGGTCCTATGCACTTTCATGTAAATTTTAAATCAGCTTGTCAAAATCTACAGAAAGCCTGCTTGGGGTTTGATTGGATTTGCATTGAATCCATAGATCAGTTTTGAAAATTTTGACGTCTTAACAAAATTGAGTCTTCCATGTATTTAACTTTAACTTCTCTCAGCAATGTTTTGTAGTTTATGTCAGATTTATCCTAAGTATTTTGTATTTTTTGTTATTGTAAATGTTTTTTTAAAATTTCGGCTTTGTATTTGTCTTAGTCATCTAGTGCTGCTCTAACAGAAATACCACAAGTAGATGGCTTTAACAAAGAGAAATTTATTCTCTCACAGGCTACTAGGCTACAAGTCCAAATTCAAGGCGTCAGCTCCAGGGGAAGGCTTTCTCTGTTGGCTCTGGAGGAAGGTCGGTGTCATCAATTTTCTCTTGGTCTAGGAGCTTCTCCGCATAGGAACCTCAGTTCCAAAGGACACACTCTGCTCCTGACGCTGCTTTCTTGGTGGTAATGAGGTCCCCATGTCTCTCTGCTCACTTCTCTCTTTTATATCTCAAAAGAGATTGGCTCATAACACTATCTAATCTTGTAGATCTCATCAATATAACTGCCACTAATCAATGTAATTACATCATAGTGATAGGATTTACAACACATAGGGAAATCACATCAGATGACAAAATGGTAGACAATCATACAATACTGGGAATCATGACCTTGCCAAGTTAACAGCTATTTTTGGGGGACACAGTTCAATCCATGACAATATTGTTTGTTAGTAGCATACGGAAAGACAATTGTTTTATATATTGATTTTGTACCCCGCAATACTAGTCTTACTTATCAGTATCAGTAGTTTTTGTAAATCCATTACATTTTCTACATAAATGATCATACCATCTGCAAATAAAGACAGTTTGTTTGTTCCCTTCTAATCTGTGTGCATTTTATGTCTTTTTCTTGCCCTTTGCACTGAATATAACTTCCAGTACAATGTTGAATAGAACTTATGAGGGTACATATGCATGACTTTTTCTTGATCTGAGGGGGAGAAGCATTCAGTCTCTACCCATAGCTGTAGGTTTTTGGTATATTCTCTTTATCAACTCGAGGACGTTCCCGTCTACCAGTTTGCTCAAAGTATCTTTCAGGAATAGATGTTGGATTTTGACAAATGCTTTTACTGTGTCTGTTGCAATGATCATTATAATAATACTTTACTTTGTCTTCTCCAGCCACCCTTTGAAATCTTCTGTTCACTTCTTTACTTCATCTTTCCTTCCTTTTGCTTTAGCTACTCGACATTCAAGAGCAAGTTTCAGAGTCCCTGCTGACATCCATTTTGGTCTTTTCTTTCTTTCCTGTCTTTTTAATGACTTCTTCCTTTCTTCATGTAAGATGTTGTTGATGTCTTTCCACAACTTGTCTGGTCTTCGGTCATTAGTGTTCAACACGTCAAATCTATTCTTGAGATGGTCTCTAAATTCAGGTGGGATATATTCAAGGTCATACTTTGGCTCTCATGAACTTGTTCTAATTTTTAGTTTCAACTTGAACTTGCATACGAGCGATTGATGGTCTGTTCCACAGTCGGCCCCTGGCCTTGTTCTGACTGATGATATTGAGTTTTCCAACGTCTCCTTCCACAGATGTAGTTGATTTGATTCCTGTGTATTCCATCTGGCGAGGTCCATGTGTATAGTCACTGTTTATGTTGGTGAAAAAAGGTATTTGCAATGAAGAAGTTGTTGGTCTTGCAAAATTCTATCATGAGATCTCTGACATCATTTCTATCACCGAAGCCATATTTTCCAACTACCGATCCTTCTTATTTGTTTCCAACTTTTGCATTCCAATCACCAGTAATTATTAATGCATCCTGATTGCATATTTGATCAATTTCAGACTGCAGAAGCTGATAAAAATCTTCAATTTCTTCATCTTTAGTTCTAGTGGTTGGTGCATAAATTTGAATAACAGTCGTATTAACTGGTCTTCCTTGTAGGCGTATGGATATTATTCTATCACTGACAGCATTGTACTTTAGGATAGGTCTTGAAATGTTCTTTTTGACAATGAATACAATGCCATTCCTCTTCAAATTGTCATTCCCGGCATAGTAGACCATATGATTGTCCGATTCAAAATGACACGTGCAAAGAGCTGGAGATAGAAAACCAAAAGAGAAGAACATGCTTGGCAGTTCTCAAGCTGAAAGAACTGAAGAAAATATTCAAGCCTCGAGTTGCAATAGTGAAAGATTCTATGGGGAAAGTATTCAACAAAGCAGGAAGCATCAAAAGAAGTTGGAATGAATACTCAGAGTCATTATACCAAAAAGAATAGGTCGACATTCAATCATTTCAAGAGACAGCATATGATGAGGAACCTATCATACTGAAGGAAAAAGTCCAAGCTGCACTGAAGGCATTGGTGAAAAACAAGGCTCCAGGAATTGACGGAATATCAACTGAGATGTTTCAGCAAACGAACACAGCGCTGGAAGTTCTCACTCGTCTATGCCAAGAAATTTGGAAGACAGCTACCTGCCCAACTGACAGGAAGAGATCCACATTTATTATGCCTGTCCCTAAGAGAGGTGATCCAACTGAATGTGGAAATTATCGAACAATATCATTAATATCATATGCAAGTAAAATTTTGCTGAAGATCATTCAAAAGCTGCTGAAGCAGTATATCGACAGGGAACTGCCAGAAATACAGTCCGGATTCAGAAGAGGATGTGGAACCAGGGATATCATTGCTGATATCAGATGGATCTTGGCTGAAAGCAGAGAATACCAGAAAGATGTTTACCTGTGTTTTATTGACTATGCAAAGGCATTTGACTGTGTGGATCATGACAATTTATGGATAACATTGTGAAGAATGGGAATTCCAGAACACTTAATTGTGCTCATGTGGAACCTGTACATAGATCAAGAGGCAGTCATTCAAACAGAACTAGGGGATACTGCGTGGTTTAAAGTCAGGAAAGGTGTGCATCATGGTTGTATCCTTTCACTATACGTATTCAATCTGCATGCTGAATAAATAATCTGAGAAGCTGGACTATATGAAGAAGAACAAGGCATTAGGATTGGAGGAAGACTCGTTAAAAACAGGCGTTATGCAGATGACACAACCTTACTTCTGAAAATAAAGAAGACTTCAAGCACTTACTGATGAAGATCAAAGACCACAGCCTTCCGTATGGATTATACTTCAACATAAAAAAACAAAAATCCTCACAACTGAGCCACTAAGCAACATAATGATAAATGGAGAAAACACTGAATTTGTCAAGGATTTCATTTTACTTGGATCCACAATCAACACCCATGGAAGCAGCAGTCAAGAAATCAAAAGACACATTGCATTGGGGAAATCTGCTGCAAAAGGCCTCTTTAAAGTGTCGAAAAGCAAAGATGTCACCTTGAAGACTAAGGTACGCCTGAATCAAGCCATGGTATTTTCAATAGCATCACATGTATGCGAAAGCTGGACAGTGAATAAGGAAGCCCGAAGAAGAATTCATGCCTTTGAATTGTGGTGTTGGCAAAGAATATTGAATATACCAAGGACTGCCAAAAGAACGAACAAATGTGTCTTGGAAGAACTATAACCAGAATGCTCCCTAGAAGCAAAGATGGAGAGACTACGTCTTGCATACTTTGGACATGTTGTCAGGAGGGATCAGTTCCTGGAGAAGGATATCATGATTGGTAAAGTACAGGGTCAGCAAAAAAGAGGAAGACCCTCAACGAGATGGCTTGACACAGTGGCTGCAACAATGGGCTCAAGCATACCAACGATTGTGAGCATGGCACAGGAGCGGGCAGTGTTTCGTTCTGTGGTACATAGGGTCGCTATGAGTCAGAACCTACTAGATGGCACCTAACAACAACAACAACATAGTAATGATCATATAGTCCTTCTTTTTGTGTTTGTTAATATCATGAATTACACCGATTGATTTTCTAATTTAAAACCAACATAGCACTCTGGAATAAATCCCTCTTAGTCATGATACGTTGTCCTTTTTATATATTGCTGGATTCACCTTGCTAAAGTTTAGTAAATATTTTTTGCATTTATGTTCATAAAGGATATTGGTCTGTGGTTTTCTTTTCTTGTAATGCGTTTGTCTGGTTGTGGAATCAGGGTAATGCTAGCCTAATAGGTTGAGTTGAGAAATATTTCCTTCTCTTCAATTCTCTAGAAGAGTTTGTGTGTAATTGGTATTATTTCTTTCTTAAATATTTAATATAATTCATAAGTGAAGCCATCTTAGCCTGGAGTTTTGTTTGTTTTTTTTTTTTTGTGTGTGTGTGTGTGTGTGTGCGTGTGAAGGTTTAAACTAGAAATTCGATTTATTTTATACATGTAGGGCTATTTAGGTTATCTACTTATCCTTGAATGAGCTTTGATAGTTTGTGTGTTTCAAGGAACTTGCTTATTTTATCACACCTGTCAAACTTATTGATGTAAAATTGTTCACAATATATCCTTATTATCATTTTAATATCTGTAGTATCTGCAGTGATGTCATTGCTCTCCTTCTTGATATTTATAATTTTATGCCTTCTCTCTTTTTTTATTGATCAGTCTGGCTGGAGGTTTATCAATTTTATTTATCTTCTTAAAGAACCAGTTTTTGATTGCATTTATTTTATTCATTGTTTTTCTGTTTCCTTGATTGATATACTAATCTTTATTATTTCCTCTCTTTTGCTAACATTGGTTTAATTTGCCCCCCTTTTCTAGTTTCTTAAGGTAGAATCTGAGGTCATAGATTTAAGACTTTCCTTCTTTTAGGGAAATAGGTTTTCCCCTAAGTACTGCTTTAGTGGACTCCCACAAATTTGAATATACTGTGTTTTAATTTTCATTCAGTTCAAAGTAATTTCTAATTCTCCTTTTAATTTCTTCTTTTACATGTGGGTTATTTAAAAGTATATTGTTATTTTCCAGATGTTTAGGAATTTTCCAGACATATTTCTGTTACTTATTTCCAATTTAATTCCATCGTAGTCAGGCAACATACTGTGTATGACTTGAGTACTTCTAGGTTTATTAACACTTATATTAAGGGAGGAGGCGGGGCCAAGGTGACAGAGTAGTCAGACGCTTTGTGGTCCCTCTTACAACAAAGACCCGAAAAAACAAGTGAATTGATTATATATGACAATCTAGGGGCCCTGAACATCAAAGGCAAAGTTGAGAAATCGGACTGAGTGGCAGGGGAGGGAGAGACGGTTCGGAAGCAGCGAGAGTTGCCAGACTTGATCCGGCGGGAACTGGCACTCTGCAGGTCAGATCGGCTGGAGTGCTTGGTGAGGAAAGCGGTGGCGTTTGGGATACGTTTTCCACATCAGGAGAGACCAAGCAGCAAAGAGGCTACTCAAGCCTCCAGAACCAGTGAAAAGCTGCACTCAGTTGACAAAAGATAAACACATGCGTCTAACTCACCATGGATCAAAAAACATCCCATTTGGGAAAAATCTCTCTCCCATTTACCTGCCTCCTCCCCACTCTGCACTAGGTTCCAGGCCAGCTTCCACAAGATAGCTGCATTCCCTGGGCCAGAGTAGTTCCCATCATGTGCCCTGAGCCACTCTCCCAGCCTTGGAGAGGGAACAAATTAACAAACAGGAAAAAATAATCTGCCGGCTCCCCTAAGCTTGGAACTCAGGACAGGCACAGCTCCTTTGCCTAGGCACGGGCTTAATAGGTCCACAGACTTTGAATGCCTTTCACCCTTGCATTGACCTGTGTGGGCCCATTTCAACAGCGTAGGCCTTCATTAGCACAATACAACAGGGTATATAACTGAAGCCTAACTTCAACTGTATCAGCTATATGATGGAATGGTAGGTTCGTGACATTTTACACCACTATGCCCATTAAGCAGGGTCTTCATCCACCCACACCAGGGGCCTGAGGACTGGTGGCTCTACCCACGCCAACCAGCCACTTGCGACGGCAGTCGAAGAATAAGTGGTGCCCCCCAGTCCTTACAAACAACAGCATTGGGTGCCCATAGTCCAGGTGCAAAATCTACCCAAGTATGCACTCTTGGGAACAGGGACACACTTGCCTGCCAGACACTCAGGGGCAGCTGTTAGTCCCCTAAATTTCTCAGCACATGACCCCCTACTGCAACCACATACCTGTGCCCACCCCAATCACCCCTGACCATCTAGGACTGTAGGTGAGAGCATGCACCACACACTTGGTGACCGACTACCTGGACATCTAAGCTGAATCCATACAAGAAAAGTAAACAGACTCCTGGGCTCGCATACCTAGTAATAGATCTAACCACATGGTGATGAGACGTTAGAGCTTCAAAGCCACCAGTAATCAAACTAGATCTCACGAGCAGCCTATTTGGGCATCTCAAAACAAAACAAAACAAGAAGCTAGGACACAGAAAGCAAACGTAAAATAAATAAATATAATAACTTATTGATGGCTCAGAGACAACAGTCAATATCAAATCATATAAAGAGGCAGATCATGATGGCTTCAGCAAGCTCCCAAAACAAAGAATCAATAAATCATCTGAAGGATGAGAACTTCTTGGAATTACCAGAGGTAGAATACGAAAGATTAATGTACAGAACTCTTCAAGATATCAGGAAGGAGATCATACACAAAATGCAGAACAAGCCAAGGAGCACACAGACAAAGCAATAGAGGAACTTAAAAAAATTAGAGAAGAGCATAATGACAAATTTAACAGGCCCCAAGAATCCATAGAGAGACAGCAATCAGAAATCCAGAAGATTAACAATAAAATTTCAGAATTAGACAACTCAATAGAAAGTCATAGGAGAAGAATTGAGGCAATGGAAGTCAGAATTAGTGAGACTGAAGATAAAGCACTTGACACCAACTTATTTGAGGAAAAATCAGATAACAGAATTTTTAAAAAATGAAGAAACCCTAAGAATTATGTGGGACTCGATCAAGAGGAATAACCTACTAGTGACTGGAATACCAGAATGGGGGGTGGGGGGTAACAGAACATACAGTGAGAATTGTTGAAGATTTGTTGGCAGAAAACTTCCATGATATCGTGAAAGATGAGAAGATATCTATCCAAGATGTTCATCAAACCACACACAAGGTAGATCCCAAAAGAAAGTCACCAAGGCATATTATAATCTAACTTGCCAAAACCAAAGATAAAGAGAGAATTTTAAGGCTGGCTAGGGATAAACGAAAAGTCATCTACAAAGGAGAGTTAATAAGACTAAGCTTGGACTACCCAGCAGAAACCATGCAGGCAAGAAGGCAATGGGATGACATACATAAAGCCTTGAAGGAAAAAAATTGCCAGCCAAGAATTATATATCCAGCAAGACTATCTGTCAAATATGATGATGAAATTAGGGCATTTTCAGATAAACAAAAGTTTAGGGAATTTGCAAAAACCAGACCAAAATTACAAGAAATACTAAAGGGAGTCCTCCGGTTAGAAAATTAGTAACATCAGATAACAACCCAAGATAAGAACACAGGACAGAGCAACCAGATATCAAATCAGATAGCGAAGTCACAAAAAGTAAATCAAAGCTACAGCACTGAAAATAGGGAAACAGAGATGTCAATATGTAAAAGATGACAACATTAAAACAAAAAAGAGGGACTAAAAAATATAGTCATAGATCTTTCATATGGAGAGGAAGTCAAGGTGATATAAAGAAATAAAAGAGTGGTTTAAACTTAGTAAAATAGGGGTAAAGATTAATGTAACCACAAAGGAAATTAACAATCCTACACATCAAAATAAAAAACAAGAAAAACATAAAGACTCAGCAAATACAAAATAAACAACAATGAAAAAGATGAGAAGAAAACACATGAAGAAAAACAACTCAGCACAGAAAATTATGTGGAACAAAGAAACTGTGAACAACACACAAAAAAGACATTAAAATGACAGCACTAAACTCACACCTATCAATAATTACGATGAGTGTAAATGGACTAAATGTACCAATAAAGAGACAGAGATTGACAGAATGAATTAAAAAAACACGATCCATCTATATGCTGCCTACAAGAGACCTTAGACTTGAAGACACAAAGAAACTAAACTCAAAGGATTGAAAAAAATATATCAAGCAAACAACACTCAAAAAAGAGCAGGAGTGGCAATGTTAATCTCTGACAAAATAAAATCTATGACACAGGATAAGGAAGCACACTATATAATGATTAAAGTGTCAATACACCAGGAGGACGTAACTATAATAAATATTTACGCACCCAACGAAAGGGCTCCATAATACATAAAACAAACTCTATTGAGGAGATAGACAGCTCCGCAGTAATAGTAGGAGACGTCAACACACCACTTTTGGTGAAGGACAGAACATCCAGAAAGAAGCTCAATAAAGACACGGAAGATCTAAATGTTACAATCAGCCAACTTGATCTCATGGATATATACTGAGCACTCCACCCAACAGCAGCCAACTATACTTTCTTTTCCAATGCACATGGAACATTCTC